>NC_058520.1:217653402-217953625 GCF_904849725.1 Hordeum vulgare subsp. vulgare | reverse complement strand
TTGGGTTGCCTCCCAAAAAGCGCTATTGTTTTACACCCCTAGCTAGGCATAATGCGTAGTTTCAAGTGTTTTCATCTTTGAAATGTATTCCGTAAGTGGCCATCGTGATAGATTAAAAAGGTTGTTTGATTCTATTTCTGGGGAAGTGTTCCATCCCTTTCTTTAATGGGAATTGGAACCTTATGTTACCCTCTTTCATATCAATGATGTCACCTATAGTTCGTAGGAAAGGTCTTCCGAGTATAATAGTAAGTAGGATTTCAATGAATATAAAGCACAATAAAATCTACATGCACATAAATTTTACTTGGAGGAATGTCAAAGTACTCGATGGCGCTCCCACCTCCCACCTCCGTCTCCACCACCCACCGGCAATCTGCTGATCTGACCATCAACTAGGATCGCCGCTCCGATCATCTTTTCGGGCTTCACCTTGGGATTCTGGATTCATCCATCTCTGATGGGTCCTCACGGCGGCTCTATCCTTGGCTTGGATTTCTCCAAGGGGCTGGCATTTGCCGATGATATCTACAGATCTATAGGTCTTACGGTCCATCCTATGGAGGGTTTTGGGTCTTTCACATTGATCGTCTCTTTCAGTAGACACACTTCCCGATTGAATGAAGCCTCGGTGTCAGTTGTTCTTGAATCATCCATTGGTGGTTCGGCCATTGATCTTGGAGTGCTACAGGTGGAGGACAAGGTTTTCTCTTTTAATGTTTCCTCGAAGAAGGTTGGATTTCTAATTACTCGACTGTGTTCATATTCTTGTTCAGATTTCAAATGTTCCTTTCATCTTTGGGGGAATGGAGGGCCTAATTGGGTCAGAGAATTCCGCATATGGAAGAAAGAATGTGACACTGAATGGATTTTTATTTGTCCTTACAAGCAACGTGTAGCTATGGGATTATTGGCCATGCATAAAACTCCTTTGCGTTCTTGTTTTAAGAAGCACAATTCCGTGAACAAAAATTTATCGTTTGCTACTATTCACAATTATCATATATGCCGAGGCTACAGATATGCGACAACTCGGAATGAAATGAATGTGCTCTCTACGGATGCATGCTATTCTTTCTTTGCCCATCAGCGGGTGATTATTCGTCCTCCTCCAACACCAGCTATCAATTGGACAATATCTCGCCCACATAATGCGTTTGGGTATGTTTCTTCCCCTCCGAGGTCTTCTCCATCGCCGATGTAATCTCCGACAAGGGTAGCTTCTCCGGTTAGTGATTTGTCGATGAGATCTACCTCCCCTTCTTTGGTAGGTCCGGATATCGTGGCACCTGTCATGCCCGACTTCAACGGCAGGAATGCGGGATTTTCAAATCTTCGAACGTGTAATGGGCCTCGGAATGGGCGAGAGTCTTCTGAATCAGCCCAAACATATGATCTTTACGATGTTTTTATTCCTTCCACCCAAGATGAAGAGGATTCTTTTAATAATTTTATTCTGATATGGCTTCAAAAATATTATCGTGTCGGGTTTGTTCAAGGAAGGACACTTTGGGAGTAACTGCCCCTCGGTATTGATTTGCATGGCATGCTCGAAGGTAGCCTATCATTGGAAGGATTGCGCAGCGTGTGCTAGGGACTTGGGTTTGGTTTGGAGGGAGAAACCATCGGAGCCTGATTTTGCAGGACCCACTTCCATTACTCCAACAAGACATCTCGGTGACACTTAATGCTCTTCCCCATCTAGTCCCATCGCTGGTCTGCAACAACCACCATCTTGCCCTCTGTCAAAGACCCCCCCTCCTCCATCGCCAGAAAAACCTCCAGAGAAAATGTCCAACTTCTGGCTAAACCCACAGCGATTTCTGCCGGCAGGACATGAGATCATCGATGGTGGTGATCTCATACTTCCACGGACCTTCGTCACACTCCCCACTGGAGTCCAGCGTCGCTATGAAGAGTTCGTCATTGCGGACGTAATGTCGCTTCCTGCGCCCAATGAGATAGGTTTTTTGAGGGAAGCGGTGGTCCAGTTGCTTGAGTAGAGGGGGGTTCAGGTCATGTCACCGCAGCCTTTGATTTCTGGTGTCGGTCTTTTTCATTTGCACGATGCGGGAGTGTGCTTTTCTCTGCTTCAGCTTCCTCCTATTGCTATGGGGGATGATAGATTTGTCAGATTCATCAAGCATGATGAGAAAAAAGGATACCGAGGGGATCAGGGTTTTCGTGATGGCTGTCTGATGTTCCTGGGTGTTCCTCTTGATCTGCGCACAACTGAACATCTACGTGCGGAAGTTAACACTTTTGGGAGGCTTCACTACCGGATTAATGATGATCCCTACCTGGCAAGAACCATTGTTTTTTGATTTGTTACCTGACGATATTTTGGTCCCCAGGGGAGGAGCCAGAGTCTCTTGGATCGTCCCGTGTTACATATTGGGGGCCACTTTTGCAAATCAGATGGTTGAGGATGAAGATCCTATGCTAGTGAATGGTAACCCACATCCTGTGCCAGGAGCGCCATTTCTAGAGCCAAACAACTTTACTCTCCCACCATACCCTGCTCTGGGATGGAACGATCTTCCCCTAGTCCCACCACCCATATACCATCAGGTTGATCCTGACAACTGGGGCCATGGTCACTAGGTGATTCTGAAGTTGAAGAACCTCCACACGATCGGGAAGAAGACCATCCACTTGAGGATCAAGAATCCATTGTGATTGATCAGCCATCTGTCACACTGTCAGAGAACAACTTCAATGAACAACGTCAGCAAGATCAGCAGGATCATTTGCAGGAGGACTAGATGTTGAATGATCAGGATCAGGAGGAGCCAGTGCAAGAGGAGCAACAACATGATGAGCGTATGCATAATGATCAAAATTTGGCAATTATTCCATACCAACCACCCCTGGTAAATGATCAACGAATATTTGTTGGAGCTATCAGGATGGTCTATGGGCCTCCCCTACCTCCACAACTTGCTTGGAAGAGAACTTTTCAGACTCTGCTACAAGGTGAGATGTTTTTTGAAGTACCAAAGCCTTTGTCTGTCAAACCTATGTCCCCAACCATCCTTTCCAAAAGGAACTGGGCCCTTGCTTTTGGTGACGTTCAGGTTCTACCCCGGATACAATGAAGGGAAGATTCTTCTAGCAGGCCCACTGCTAGGCTTTTGTTTCCCAGTTGGATGCCTCTTTTGATGCACCGGTGGAGGAAGATGTTGTTGCTAGCACTCCGGAAGACAACACTATGCACTTCGAGGCTATTTCAATGAAAAAAGGTAAATCAAAGGCTAAAACTCCTCTAGTGGAAACATAGGTCCGCAGATGCACCAGAGGTTCATTCCGACGAGATGGCTTCAAGCATGTTTTCTTTGAGTTAGCATGAGAGCCAAAGAAGAATAAGTCGTGCAGTAGGCCTACCAGGAGGCCAACACCTCAACGTCGGAGCATAAGAAAGTAGATGTCCCACCACCCAACCCGATCAAGGCGCTTCAGGTGATTGGGCATCATCTTGGAATTGAGGAAGGCAAGCTCTCAGAGGAGCAGCTTATGGTTGCCCATGCAACCAAGCCAAATGTACTCTCCAATGGGTCTAGCGCGCCCATAAGTCTGCCTTTCTATATATGTTCTATCTCTGTCATCCTAAACTTTGTGCTGTTGTGATTTCTTGTAAGTTTATGTTAGTACTCTGTCGTAACATGTTATCTTTTGGCCTATCTATATATCGCTTGTTACTATGTAACTTGCTGATGGCTACTACTTACATGAGCTATTAATGAATAGTCAGAAGTATAGAAACTAGAATGCACTATGTTGGAATGTCCGAGGGCTAAATTCTCCGGCTAGGCAGAGAGCCATGCGAAAAAAATATGTCGCATGCTTCCAGGAAACTAAGTGTGGTTCATATACACTTAAGGAGATTCAATGTTTTTTCCCAAGACAATATGATCATTTTGCTTTTGCCCCTTCTAATGGTGCTTTGGGGGATCTTTTGGTGGTCTGCAATTCTGCAATTCTCTAGGGTGATTTAATGGAGATACAATCATTAGTTCATCTTTTGGAATGGTAATCAAGTTCACCTCCAAAGTGAGCACAGACGTATGGACATTAGTTAATGTTTATGGACCATGTCAGGGGGGATTAAGAGACATTTTTGTTGAGTGGCTATATAATTTGGAGATTGCTTTTGAGGAGAATTGGCTTCTGTTCGAAGAATTTAATTTTATTAGATCCCATGATAACATAAATCGCCCTGGTGAGGATATGAATGATATGTTCATCTTTAATGAAATAATTGGGCATATGGGTCTAGTTGAATTACCTATTAAAGGGAGATCATACACTTGGTCTAATATGCAGAATAATCCTCTTCTACAACAACTAGACTGATTCTTTACTTCCACTAATTGGACCTCATGTTACCCGTTGCGTGAACATCGACTACATGACACTTCACCATTATTTGGGCCTAAGGGAAGGCATTGGGAAGTCATAAGTAGATGATGGGTTGCTAGAGTGACCGAAGCTTAAATCATAGTTTATGCATTGCTTCTTAAGGGGCTGATTTGGATCCATATGTTTCATGCTATGGTTAGATTTATCTTAACCCTTCTTTCATAGTTGTGGATGCTTGCGAAAGAAGTTAAACATAAGTGCGATATTTGTCCAAGTAAGGGCAGCACCCAAGCACCGGTCCACCCACATACCAAATTATCAAAGTAACGAACACAAATCATATGAGCATGATGAAAACTAGCTTCATAGAAATGCCCATGTGTCCTCGGGAGCGCTTTGATTTATATAAGAATTTGTCTAGGCTTGTCCTTTTCTACAAAAAGGATTGGGCCACCTTGCTGCAAGTTTGTTACATTTATTACTTTCTACCCGTTACGAATTACCTTATCACAAAACTATATGTTACATATAATTTCAGTTCTTGCAGAGAATACCTTACTCAAAACCGTTTGTCATTTCCTTCTGCTCCTCGTTGGGTTCATTAGAGAGTTATATCATAAACGTTAGTTTGACCTTTCTTGCTGTACTATCATGCATCAATCATAGCATTGAAATAAAATAAAAATAAAAATCATATGTTAACCCCTTAGGGAGTAATGACTTCACATAGAAAAGTATGGTAGATAAAAGTTGTTGGGAGTGAAAAAACATAGCATTAGTCATTAATACAATACATACAAAATTTTGATAGAGGAGAGGAGATTCACATACAAGTATACTATCTTGGACATATGTTATAATTGTGAGCCCCCACCAAGTATTTTATAATGATGGAAGTGTTGATGTTGGACAAGGAAGATAGCGTAATGGTTATGTTTGATTCCATCCACATAGAAGTTATATTGTCATGAATCCTATAACATGTGTTGCTTGCTTTAGATCCCTTGCTAGCCCAAAAATTGCACCAAGTAGAGATACTACTTGTGCATCCATATCCCTTAAACTTAGTTTCTTGCCATAAGAGTACCCGATACCTACCTACGGATTGAATAAGGTCCTTCTAGTAAGTTGTCATCGATGCACAAAAGCATAAAAAATGCCCCTAAACATGCATGATATTTTATTATTATTGAAAATAAGCTTTGTACAATCTTGTGATGATAAATAAAAAGGGACAGACTACAAAATAAAGTTTGCTATTACAAGGGGCAATATAAAGTGACTCCTTTACAACAAGAGCTTGCACATCCAAAAATAAAAAGCGCATGACAACCTCTACTTCCCTCTATGAAGGGTCTATATTTTACTTTCATGTATTTATTTTTATTCAAGATTCAATAAATGTTTAACCCTATTCCTACCTATTAACTGTCTAGTTGGCAAGCGTCATGTGTCACGGAAAGATCCAGATACATATATCCAGTTGGATGTAGGTGACCATGATTCATTATTGTTGACATCATCCTTTAGGTAAATGAGTTGGGTGGAATAAACAATAAATCCCCTATCTTCATATGTTTCTAATGGAAACATTAGCTCCAAAAATCGGCAATTAGTGTGAGCAATCACAAAAGACTAAATGATAGTTGAGTGTGTGAACTTGCTAAAATGAATGCTCTTATATACACTCTTTAGTGAAATATGATGAATTGCGATTATCTCAATAACTAAGGACATAGTTTGTGGATAGTCAACAAAGTTTATGATTCATACTTCAACAATTGTGGGTAGACTGTTACTTATTTATGAGAAGCTATATGATGAAAATCTTCCTGCTATGTTAATATTAACGATGCTTTCATGTATGCATTTTGTTTTTTGTCGGGACCCTGATCCTAAGCCATAGGAATCCAGCCTATAACACATGACATCACTTTGCAGTCTCACGCACGGTTATCTCCATAGCTGCCACCTTACCTTTGTCAGTATCGTTACCGTCTTTTGAGTCATGTATGCAAATGTGTCACTAGCAGTCCAATGTCAAAGAACCCGGGTCGACCTAACTAGTTATAAACCCAAGTGGCACATCGGTACAGAGATATGCATACATAACCCAACAATGTAGGTGTCGGTCATCACCTTGTGTAGACGAGTCATAGCAAGCTATAAGGACTCCATTATGCTGTGGGACATTAATGTCATCACTAGACGTAGATGAGTCGTAGCAGGCTACACGTACTCCATTACACTGCGAGCCATTTCCCCCAAGGGACAGACACAACAGTAAAGAAGGATACATGTCGGTCAAGCAATGTGTCCGACGTAGTAGCAAGCTACCGAGGCTCAGTGGATTCACAAAGGGGCATTTCCCTATAAAGAGTACAACTAGAGGCGCACAACTAGGTGTCAAACCCCATACATATCGTCGCACATCACACGTACGCATGCCATACTCAATATGTGTAGATACAACAATGGCATCACTGTTGGAAATACGCCCGAGAGGCAATGATAAAATAGTTATTATTACATTTCCTGTTACAAGATAATCGTTTATTATCCATGCTATAATTGTATTGAATGAAAATAGAGATAGATGTGTTGATACATAGACAAAACAATGTCCCTAGAAAGCCTCTAGTTGTCTAGCCAGTTGATCAATGATAGTCAAGGTTTTCTGAATATATGCAAGTGTTGTCACTTGATAACTGGATCACATCATTAGGAGAATCATGTGATGGACTAGACCCAAACTATGAACGTAGGATGTTGATCGTGTCATTTTGTTGCTATTGCTTTCTGCGTGTGAAGTATTATTCCTATGACCATGAGATCAAATAACCCACTGGCACCGGAGGAATACCTTGTGTGTATCAAACGTCCCAACGTAACTGGGTGACTATAAAGGTGCTCTACAGGTATCTCCGAAGGTGTCCGTTGAGTTAGTATGGAACAAGACTGGGATTTGTCACTCCGTGTGACAGAGAGGTATCTCGGGGCCCACTCGGTAATACAACATCACACAAAAGCCTTGCAAGAAATGTGACTAAGTGTAAGTCACAAGATATTGTATTACAGAATGAGTAAAGAGACTTGCCGGTAAAAAAATTGAAATAGGTATGCGGATACCGACTATCGAATCTCGGGCAAGTAACATACCGAAGGACAAAGGGAATGACATAGGAGATTATATGAATCCTTGACACTTAGGTTCAACCGATAGGATCTTCGGAGAATATGTAGGATCTAATATGGGCATCCAGGCCCCACTATTTGATATTGACCGAGGAGTGTCTCGGGTCATGCCTACATAGTTCTCGAACCCGCAGGGTCTGCACAGTTAAGGTTTGATGATGTTTTAGCATAGTTGAGTTATATGTGTGGTTACCGAATGTTGTTCGGAGTCCCGGATGAGATCATGGACTTCACGAGGGTTTCCGTAATGGTCCGGAAAGGAAGATTGATATATAGGATGGTTTCATTTGGTTACTGGAAAGTTTTGGACATTACCGGCAGAGTACCGGGAGTGACGAATGGGTTTTGGGTGCTCACCGGGAGGGGCCCACCCACTCGGGAGTGAGGCCATGGCCTTAGGGTGGCGCACCAGCCCTTAGTGGGCTGGTGGAATCAGACCAAGAAGGCTATTGCGCCACAAGTGAAAAAACCAAAGGAAAGAAAGAAAAAAAGGAAAGAGGGAGGTGGGAAGGAATAGGAGGACTCCTCCTTCCCAAACCGAATTGGCGGAGGAGTCGTCCTCCCCCTTTGGCCGGCACACCCTTGGGTCCCTTGTGCCCCAAGGCTAGCCCCTCCCCTCCTCCGATATATATTGGTGGTTTATGGATTTTTGAGACACAACTTTGCCACGTGAAACTCTAGCCTATTCCACGTAGTTTTACCTCGGGGGAAGCCCTGCAGGAGTAGATCATCGCCACCACCGGATCGCCATCACACTGCTGGAGAACTCATCTACTTCTCCATCTTGCTTACTGGATCAAGAAGGCCGAGATCGTCATCGAGCTGTACGTGTGCTGAAAGCGGAGGTGCCGTCCGTTTGGCTCTAGATCGGAACCGTTCGTGGGATGGATCGTGGGACGACCGTGATTTGAATCACGAAGCAATAACACTACATCAACCGCGTTTCTTAACGCTTCTTGCTTAGCGATCTACAAGGGTACATAGATCTAATCTCGTCTCGTACATGGACATCACCATGATAGGTCTTCGTGTGCGTAGGAAATTTTTTGTTTCCCATGCAACGTTCCCCAACAATCACAACATAACCACATAACATCACAACATTTATTTAGAAGGCTCAGAAGAGCCCTGCATAATATCTTCATAAATGTATGGTTCACATGACACGACACTCAAGTCATACACACAAAGTCATATTGAAAGTGCGTTATATCGACTAGAGGGGGGTGAATAGGAGATTTTTAGAATTTCATCACTGAGGAGATTCCTTCTGAGGAAATTCTTCACTGATGAATAACTTGCAGCGGAAATAGCAAAGGATCACGAGTGCAAAGTATCACTACAACAGTTTTCTAGATGAGGAACATGGAAAACAGATTGCACAGTATGCAGGCGCAGATTAAACAGATGAGGATTAACTAGCGTGAAGAATTTGAGGTTGAGGAAATTCAGAGAAATTCTTTAGCAAATACTTCAAACAAAGACAATGAAAATCTTCAACATACAATATTGAAGAATTGAATGATTTGAAGAAATAGAACCCGTATCACAATGAAGACAGTGGTTGATGACCCAGTTCCAAGTGATGTGACAGTCGTACGTCTGGTTTGGAGTGGCTTGGTATTGAAACCAAAAGACACACAGTCCCGGGACACACGGTCCCTATTGTATTATCCTTGAGCTAAGAGAACACAGTCCTCGCCCAACACTCGTGGTAAGTCTTTAGGGCAGACTTCCAAACCCTCACAAACTTGGTCACCCGGTGATCCACAGTTGACTGTTGTACTGCTCTAGACCATGATGCCTAACCGTCTGGAGGATGCACAGTCCTCAAAGGTAAAAGGCGTCATTTCCACATAGGAACAAATTATTTAGTGATGCTCAATCACTTGGTTTTTGGTTTGTGGTTTGGTGTTTGGGGTATTTCCTTAGTGATGATTTACTCTCGAACTCTCTGTGGAATTTGGGTTTCTCTAAATGACAACTGTCAGTTTCTCGTGGAGCAGCCAACCAGCTAATGGTTGTGGGGGCCGCTATTTTGAGCATGGGAGCCCCCCGACATGATTTGACATTAATGCCCTTAAATATTATGACCGTCGGTGTGGATAAGATCGGTGATGTGGCATGAATTGCGGCAACGGTCGGGACCCTCAACTTTGAGATTCCTCATGTCTCTCATATTCCTCACTTGAGGCTTTTGGTAGGATTAGGCTTGGGTTGAGCAGCATGAGGAAATTCATTCCGAAGTGTTACCTCGACCCCCTTTAAGAGTACGGTGTTCCTATGACTCAAGAGTGAAGAAAATCAAGCAGAAATACTAAATCTTCTTGCTTCAAAGTCATCGGATCGTTTTTCTTCAGGACACACCGAATTCCTCATCTTCAATATCTTCATGAGGAATATCAATTTTATCGCAATTTCTTCGTGATCAAAGTCTTGAGCAGAAGACCAATTTCTTCAGCCGAAGATATACTTTTTTAGGGGTCAATATTCATTGTATATTTGAAAATCCTCAACGTTATAGATCATGTGTACACTCATGAACACATTAGATACTTAACCTATAAGTCTTCAAACCACCAAAATCACTAAGGGGCACTAGATGCACTTACAATCTTCCCCCTTTTTGTGGTTGATGACAATTAGTTTCAGTCTTCAACGGGAATAAAAATTTGAAGTTTAATACTCATTTTGAGGAATTTGAAATCAAGATACTGAGAGACTCCCTCTGAAGATATGCACAATTTGAGGATTTTGCTTTTCACAGCAAATGCACATTGATGATTTATATGATGGAGATCTCCCCGTGTATCTTGTAAATCATGCATACATATGACATATAATATGAAGAATTTGAGAATGCATGATGAGAAATGGTATTTGACTAATTTAAACATGAGTGCATTAATATTTTGAGGAATAAGCATGCGGAGAAAAATGTTCAAAAGCATCAGAGTACAATCGGGCTTAAGTTATAACTCATTACATAAAACACTTCAGAAGAACCAAGAGCTTGTAACTTAATAAAGTTCATAAACCCCAAAATATATCCCGCATAAGACTAACTTTCAGATTTCTCCCCCTTTGTCATCAAATGACAAAAAGGAACAAAACTGAGGACAAACGCTCCATGAAGACTTTCACTTATTGGCTGATGAAGAAGACGTGTGAAGATTGTTTGTGACGGGCTTCCTCCTTGGGCTAGTGGCAGTGTCTTCTGGGTCTTCATCAGATTCTGTGCTGCGGAATGAAGAAAAGGAACTGTCCTCAAGTTCTGGAACTGGAATTGGCTTAAATTTCTTCTTGGGAGGCCACGACCAGTCGAAGTCCTGAGTAAACTCCAATTCATCAAGTACTTCTTGAGTCTTCAGATGAGCCAGAGTGGCCCAGGTGCGATCAAAAACCTCATGAAGATAGTAGTGATTTTTCTTCACTGCATTCTGAGTCTCATTGAGGGTTTCCACAATGGCACTGAATTGACGTTTGACCCATTTGTGATTGCGATCGACCTTCTAATGAAGACTAAGGAGTAGTTCTCTATTAGTCAATATCCTTGGGGCAACAGGGCAAGGCGGCTACTAAGTTTCAGTGTCATCCCATGAAGAATAAGGTTCTGGTTCACGAAACTGACCATCAAGGGGCCGACTTCCTTCACCAATGACAGATTTTCCTTTTCCTTCAATAGGCTCAAAAGTTCTCTTGTTGACTCTGATAGGAGGTAGATATCCAATGTGATAGTTGAAATCAGCATGATAGTTGATGCCTGACCTGCATGTGATGAATCTCTTGATCAATGGAGCGTAAATCTTTAGGTCGAAGGGTGACATAGCATTGTCAGCCAGAGTCCTCAGGAATAAGTCATGAAGGTTTATTAGTATGCCATCGATGATGTTGCAAAGGATATTCTTCATGATGCCTACGACATCTTCTTCATCATCATGGCCTTTGATTGGATCGATGACACTGCACAGGATCTTGTAGATAGTCCTTGGTTCATACTTCAAGTCTTGAACCAAAAAGATCGTTCTTGGTGGTTGATCCTTGGCCAAAGGCTTCGTGAGGACTTCCATCAGCTTGTTGGGCAATTCCTGTTCATCATACATTAGCACAGCTTGTTCTCGGGGAATTGAAACTGGAAGCACTCGCAGCAGCTCAGTGGCAGGAGCTTTGTAATGTGTGTGCTGAGTCATCCTGTTCAGCACCCAAGTGTTGATATCCTTCAGGTCTCCAGAGATGTGCAAACGAGCATAAAATTGAAGAACAATATTACTGTTCCAATCACCGATATGAGTGCAGAGAGGCAGCAGTCCAGCTTCATGAAGAACACTGAGGACTCGGGCGAAGCAAGGAATTTCTTCCATCTCAACATGAGGAATATGTCTGTGCTGAAATATTTTGTTTCTTCCACAGAGCACAGAGGCATGGTAGTTGAGCTGAGTCATTGTCCAAAACTTCATGTGCGTGATGCAAAGCTTGTCATATGGATTGTCGCCGATGAAATACATCTGTTCTTCATAGAACTCTTCCTTCTCAAACTTTGGCCTTTTTGAAAAAGGCTGATTTTGTATTGGCTAAAGATTATGCTTCTTTTCTTGGGGAGATACTATCATTGCTGTTTCAGAGTTGACCACAACAATAGCAGTTTCAGTATTGGGTGCAGGAGCATTTTCTTCAGAATGTTCCTCAGGTTGAGGATTTTCCTCGGGTTGAGGACTTTCCTCGGGATGAGGATTTTCCTCAGCTTGAGGAGTTTTCTTGGTGAAGGAGGAGGCAAAATCTTCAGCTGTTGCAGCTGATACTTGAGCAGGTTCATAAGACGTCTTGTGAGCAACGAAGTACTGAGGAATATCATCAATTTGAATTTCCTGATCCATGGTTTCTTCAGAATCAGCATATTTCATTTCCTCATCAACCGGAATTCCGTCATCTTGTTCAGTAATGACATATTCAATTGCGAAGGGAATCAAAGTATATGATGGAGCTACCTTCGGAGGCACAGCATCCACTAGAGCAGTTTCATCAAGTGTTTTGAGGTGCTTGGCCTGTGATGATTCTGGGATTAAAGAAGCTTTTCTTTTCTTCGCTTCTTTCTCAGAAGCCTTGGTTTTCTTCACGTCTGATGCAGACGGAACAATCTTCTTAACCTTTGAGAATTGAGGTGAAGGAATTTTCTCTTCAGGAGCTGGTGCATTATCAGCCCTGGCAGTTTCCTCAGGTGAAGCATTTTCTTCAGCTGGAGCAGATTCATCAACTGGAGTGTTTTGAGGTATTTCCTCAATGATAGGTTCCTGAGCTCGACTATCTTGAGGCATTTCGTTAGCCGTAGTTTCTCCTTCTTCATCTTCCTCAGTCAGCTAAACAGAATAGCTGGGCTCTGGCTGCTTTGGCTTTGCTAGAGGAGGAGCCTTCTTGTTATATTCATCAACTGCATTGGTTGCAAGCTTGATGAGATTGGACTTGAGACTTTGACGATCAGATAGTTTTGTGTACTTTTCAGTCAAAGTCTTCAGTTCAACCTGGGTAGACACAAGATTATCAAGCGACATGTTTAGGAGATTCTTCCTGAGAAATTTCTCCTTTTCCAGTTTTGCAGCCTTTGCTTGCTTGGATTGCGTCTCTTTCCATTTGGCCTCATTGATGAATGTGGCCACCATATGGCAGATACCTGGGGGAGCTTCAAATCATCAGTGGTGTAAGTGCATCTAGTGCCCCTTAGTGATTTTGGTGGACTGAAGACTTATAGGTTAAGTATCTAATGTGTTTTGAGTGTACACATGATCTATAAGTCGCTGAGGAGTTAGAAATATTTGATAAATATCGACCCCTAAAAATGTATATCTTCGGTTGAAGAAATTGGTCTGAAGCTGAAGAATTGAATCGCGAAGAATTTGCGATGAAATTGATATTCCTCATGAAGATATAGAAATTGAGGAATTCGGCGTGTCTTGAAGAAAATCAATCTGAAGACTTTGAAGCATAAAGATTTATCCTTTCTATTTTATTTTCTTCACACTTGAGTAATAGGAACACCGTACTGTTAAAGGGGTCGAGGTAACACATTGGAATGAATTTCCTCATGATGCTCAACCCAAGCCTAATCCTACCAAAACCCTCAAGTGAGGAATATGAGAGACATGAGGACTCTCACAGTTGAGGGTCCCGACCATTATCGATAGCCACGCCACATCATTGGTCTTATCCACACCAACCGTCATATTATTTAAGGGCATTAATGTAAAATCATGTTGGGATGCTCCCAGGCTATAAATAGCCAACCCCCACAGCCATTAGCTGGTTGGCTGCTCCGTTAGAGACTGACACTTGTCATAAGAGCAACCCAAATTCCTCAGAGTCTTCGAGAGTAATTCATCAGTGAGGAAATACCCCAAACACCAAACCACAAACGAAAAATCAAGTGATTGAGCATCACTGAAGAAGTTGTTCCTGTATGTCCTGAAGAAAATCAAGTGACTGTGTATCCTCCAGACGGTTAGGCGTCATGGTCTAGAGCAATCCAGCAGTCAATTGTGGATCGCCACGTGACCAAGTTTGTGAGGGTTTGGAAGTATGCCCTGAAGACTTACCACGAGTGTTGGGCGAGGACTGTGTGTTCTTAGCCCAAGGAGAATACGGTAGGGACTGTGTGTCCCGGGACTGTGTGTCCTTTGGTTTCAATATCAAGCCGCTCCAAACCAGATGTAGAACTGTCACAACAGTTGGACCTGGGTCATCAATCACTCTCTTCACTGTGATATGGGTTCTATTTCCTCAACTCTATATATTCCTCAGATTGTGTGTTGATGATTTTTACTGTCACTATTTGAAGAATTTTCTCAAGACTTTCTCTGAAATTCCTCAACCCCAAATTCTTCACGCAAGTTAATCCTTATCTGTTTTCTGCGTGCCTGCATACTGTGCAAACTGTTTTCATATTCTTCATCCTGAAAAACTGCTGTACTGAAACTTTGCACTCCTGATCCTTTACTGTTTCCGCTGTAAGTTAGTCATCAGTGAGGAATTTCCTCAAAAGGAATTTCCTCAGTGATGAAATTCTAAAAACTCCTATTCACCCCCCTATAGTCCATATAACGCACTTTCAATTGGTATCAGAGCAAGGTACTCCCTTGTTCTATGTGATTTTGGTTTAACCACCTGGAGTTTTAGTTATGTCGACTGCAAGCATGATTAAGGTTACTGCATTATGTCCTACTTTCGAAGGAAAGGACTTTCCCTTCTGGAAGACCAAGATGCAGATGCACTACAAGCTATTGACAATGATCTCTGGTATATTGTGGAAAATGGCGTCCCCATCATCTTTGCTTCTGTCTCCGCTGTTGATGTGAAGAAATTCAAGCAACTTGATACTCAAGCGAAGAATATCATCTGTGGCCATCTGAGCAAGGGCCAGTATGGCAGAGTGAGTTCTTTGGGCTCAGCGAAACTTATCTGGCAAAGGCTGTCCAAAGTTAATGAAGGATTGTCAACCCAGCGTGATTCTCGTGTTGATGTTCTTCGCAATCTCTTCAATCGCTTCAAGAGGTTTGACAATGAAAGCTGCCAAGATACCTTTGATCGCCTCACTGACATATCAAATGAACTGCAAGCACTAGGAGCTCGAGACATTACTGATCACGAAGTTGTGAAGAAACTGCTAAGATCTTTGGATTCTTCATTTGATACTTTAGTTCTAATGATTCCAGAAAGACCAGACTACAAGATGCTTGATCCAGTTGATATACTCGAAAGACTGAATACTCATGAATTCCAACAAGAAGAAAAGAGAGATCTATATGGACCAAGCTATTCTAGACCACGTGCACTGAAGGCCAAAGCAATTTCCTCATCTAAAGAAGAAGACTCAGATGGTAGCATTGGTGATCCTGAAGAATTTGGACAGGAGCTTGCAATGCTCGTGAGGAAATTCCAGAGGTTTACATGACGTGGCCAGTTCGGTATATCTTCAAGAAGAGATATGAGGAAATCAGAATCTTCATCTGAGGACTACAAGAAAAGAACCTGCCACAAATGCAAAAAATCAGGTCACTACATTGCTGATTGTCCTCGTTGGGGTAAGGAATCAAAGAAGAAGAAATACATGGATGAAAGTTCTGATGACTCGAAGAAAAAGGAGAAACCTTCAAAATCCTCATCATCAAAGTCCTCATCGCACAAGAAGACTAGTTTCAGAAAGGATCGAGCACTTATTGGCAAGGAAAAGGATTCCGAGGCAGAATCTGAGGAATGTGATGAAGAGGAGGGTTCTGATGAAGACTCATAATCCGGACAGGCTAGTCTTGCACTTGCAACCACATTCGTCAGCAAGTCAATCTTCAACCTTGAAGAAAATGATAACACCATCCACACTGATGACTATGCTGATGACTTCGGTCCAACCTATTGCATCATGGCAAAAGGTTCAAAGGTACCGAATGATGCTTCCTCCCCTGACTCAAGTGACTGTGAACCTGATGATTATAAAAAACGCAGTTACAATAAACTTGCTCTCATTGCCACTAAACAACTGCCTTGGAAAAGCTTCAGAAACTGCTATATAGAAACGATGATATGTTGAATGATGAAATGAATCTTACCCAAATCCTCACTGTAGATGTGAAAAATCTTCAATCTAGATTTGATAATCTTCAAGATCATCATGATACACTCCTCGCTGATCATGAGAAACTTTCCTATGAATTTCTTCAAAGGAAGCTTGATCTAGAGAAGTTGAGGATTTCTCATGATGATCTTCGTATGGAAAATGATTCATTACTAGCTCAACAGATCAGCGCTGCTGAAGCTGAATTCATTCCTCCATGTATTAAATGCATTGAACGTGAAACTGCTAATTCTTCACCAGAATCATCAAATGCTTCAATTGCAACAAATTCTTCAACTGCTCCTGTAGTGTCAAATTCCTCACTTGAGGAAAACACAAATGTCACTGATGAAAATGCAGGGCTAAAGGAATTGTATGTGACAAGCATATACAAAAGTCTCAAAGGACATTAAACCCTTTGTGATGTGCTCAAAACGCAGATCTTGAACAGTAACCCGAGGAAAGAAGGAATTGCCTTTGAGAGGAAATTGAATGCTGATGGATCTTATTGGAAACCTGAGGAGTATCCCAAAACCTCATGGGTTGCTGCTACTGGGCCTCCTTTCGATCCATCCAATCTAACAGGCTTTTCATGTGAATTATCCTATTCCTCAGATGAGTCATTTCACTCCAACTATAAACTGTTCAAAAATCAAGCTGGTGAAGTATTTGCTCGATATATTGGAACTAACTGCAGGAATGGCCCTCCCTTGAGGAAAATCTGGGTTCCCAAAAGTTTTCTTGAAAATCTTCAGGTGAATATCCTCGTGACACCACCAATGAAGAATTTGAACCCCAGATCAAATTCCTCAGGAGGACCAAAGTCTTCAAGAGGATCAAAATCCTCAACTGGTCAAAACTATGCTCGTACCCGTGCTAATGCTTCTAACATGAGCACTATTCTTCAAATCATTATGTTCATAAATCCTCAAACCAGTTCTCTGTATATTCATATGAGTCCTTTAACCCCCCTACTGTTAAGAAAGTGCATTAGCTTCAATGCCCCCTTTCTCATATGGTGATCGCAGGATGATGAATGCTTTACCACCCCTTCAGATGTTGGTGGTGAAGAAATTGAACTAATCACTTCTGCAGGCCAGGTTTCCATATGAAAATCATCATCTGAAGAATTTGCTGGAGACCTGAGGAAAATGCTTGATATGACGCAAGCTAATATTCATGAAATAGAAATATTTCACATGTCCTTATAATTATGTTATGATGAAATTCCTATCTGATGAAATTGATATCATAATCTTCAAGTCTGAAGCATATGAGATGGTAAGTTGTACTAATTCATCTGCAGGATGACAAACCCAAGAGTACTGAGTGGGTTCTTGATAGTGTCTGCACACATCACATGACTGGTGATAAAAGCTTGCTGATGAATATGCCACTAACTCCATCACCCCTGAAGCAAATCACATATGCCGACAAAGGTAAAAGCAAGGTATTGGGACTTGGCAAAGTGGCTATTTCCAAGGATAGGCATATGGACAAAGTGATGCTTGTTGAATCCCTTGGATTTAACCTGATGTCAGTCTCGATGCTTTGTGATCTTGATATGATTATTATCTTTGGTAGATATAGATGTGTTGTCATCATGGAATCTGACAGATCCAAAGTCTTCGAAGGTGTCAGAAGAGGGGATTTGTACATTGTTGATTTCTCTACAGGTCCTCAACCAGCCACTTGCTTACTTGCAAAAACCTCTGAAGGGTGGTTGTGGCATTGAAGACTCGGTCATGCAGGCATGAGGAATTTGCACCCGCTCGCGAAGAAGAAGCATGTCATCGGCATTGAATCAGTCAAATTCCTCAAGGATCACCTCTGCGGTGCCTGTGAATCTGGGAAAATGACCAGATCCAAGCATCCCTCGAAGACTATCATGACCACTACTCGTCCATTTGAATTGCTTCACATGGATCTATTTGGACCTACTCACTATGCCACACTAACAAATGCTACATCTTTATATGGCTTTATCATAGTTGATGATTATTCCAGATATACATGGGTGCATATCATCTTATATAAAACTGAAGTGGAGGAAGTCTTCAAACGATTTTCTTCAAGGGCCTTGACGAACTTCCGCATCAAGATCAAACACATCACGAGTGATAATGGAACAGAGTTCAAAAACACTGGTCTTGATAATTATCTTGATGAACTTGGTATTACTCACGGATTGTCTGCTCCTTATACTCCTCAACAGAATGGTGTCGTTGAAAGGAAGAACAGGACTCTCGTAGAGATGGCAAGAACCATGCTTGAAGAATATTAGACTCCTCGTCGCTTTTGGCCTGAAGCAATCAAGATTGCATGTCATATCATCCACAGGGTATATCTTCACAAATTCCTCAAGAAAACCTCATATGAACTCCTCACTGACAAGAAACCTAATGTAAGTTATTTCAAAGTCTTCGGTGCAAAATGTTGGATTAGAAATCCTCACCATAGCTCAAAGTTTGCACCTAAGGCACATGAGGGTTTTATGATCGGTTATGGAAAGGACTCACACATCTGCAGAGTCTTGAACAACTATCACAACAAGGTTGTTGAGACTGTAGATGTACGGTTCGATGAAACTAATGGCTCGCAAAGAGAGCAATTGCCTCCTAATCCGAGTAATTTGTCTCCTCAGGAAGCAATAAAGCTCGAAGCTACTGAAGACATTGTTCTCACTGAGGAAATTGATGAAGAAATCATTCCCAACACTGATGAATATCAAGAAGATGATCCTCAGGAAATTGCTCCAGAACCAATTCCTCAGCCCAGACGAAATCCTCAACCAGCTCATTCGAGGATTGCTAATGAAGTGGAACTTGACAAAATCCTCAATGACATCAACGCGCCAGGTCCTCTCACTCCCTCAAAAGCTTCACACATAGTTAACTTTTGTGGGCATTTCTCCTTTGTCTCTATCACAGAACCTTCAAAAGTTGTTGAGGCTTTCTTGGAACCGAAGTGGATCCAAGCTATGCAAGAGGAACTTCTTTAATTCAAGCTGAATGACGTATGGGAGCTCGTCAAACGACCAGATCCTCACAAGCACAATATCATGGGAACCAAGTGGATATTCCGAAACAAGCAAGATGAGGATGGTCAAGTGGTGAGGATTAAGGCACGACTTGTAGCCCAAGGCTACACACATGTTGAAGGAATAGATTTCGATGAAACTTTTGCACCTGTTGCTAGACTTTAAGCTATTCGAATACTACTTGCTTACTAGTTAAATGCCCGTGCGTTGCCACGGGAAAAACAATAATTCCTGATGCATTTAACAAAAATTGACGCATAACAAATTATATTTTCATTTTTATGTTGAATGGAGCACCATTATGATTTTGCTTGACAATAAATTGTATTTTATAATTTTATGTTGGGTAGAGCACTATTATGGTGATTTTTTAATTAGGTATCTCAAACAAATTTCATATGCTACTCAGTTAATTAAGATTTTCTTTGCCAAAATTGCACTATACAACATCATGTTTTGTAAATAGAAGGACAAATTATATCATGTGTGTATAGACATAATGATAATGTCCATTCTAGTTAATTTAGGCATTCAAGACCAGTTTTATAAACAGCTCATATTTTTTAAGGATAAAATTTCAGCAAACCAGCCACTCATGTAGGCAAATGTGTGCTAGTCTTCAGCATACTCGCATCATGAAAATATCACATTTTAGAACTGAGAACCTTGCCATATTAATCCAACATATAACACAGACATAATACACGACACTATGATCAAGGGAATCACCTAACAACTTCTAAAGTGATCTCTCCACCATCAGATATGAAGTTATCTCACATATTCTAAATCTAGCCCAATGTAAAGAAACTAAAATTACCATCATACTACTCTTGTCTGAAATTTAGCCAAAACTCAAATATACATAATCTGTCTTTTGAATCTAAAGTGAAATGTTGCCAGCCAAAGGACAACCACATTCTTCATCAAACATAAAGAGAACAATGGCAGGAGCTACACATTAACTAACATCCCAAAAATTAATAAACATTTTGGAGTGGATTTGAAAAGAGCACCAATCAACAAGAGAAAAAAACAAGGAGCACCAACCATTGTCAAACATTCTCTGGGTGCATTTGTTTCTTGCCTTTTGCACTACTAACAAAATGACAGTATGCATGCCACTGCAATTTCAGTCTTTCAGTTGCATGATGATAATAAAGAAAATGATCGGTCAAAGAAGGTTGTCGATCACTTGCTGGGAATCATCTTATCTTTTGCCAAGCACCGGTGATTTGTCTCATAACCTAGCTTCCATTCCTGTCATTTTAGCAAAGCCAAAAATCTGAAAAGTAATACAAAAGCTATGAAATAGTACAAAAATAATCATACATAGTAATTGTATAAAATGAATCTTTTACCTTATCACTCTATTATGACTCCAAGCATAGTATAAAAAAACGACCTACTAATTGGTAAACATTTACAAATGGAGCCTACTTGGTAAATGTTGGAATATCAAATAGATCATCTCCGCTCCTCTGTACAAAATTTAGAAACTCTTCAAATGTATGCTTAAATTATTGAGTGCCACCAGGTTTAACCTAACAATATAGAGTACCATGCTATTCAAAGAAACAAATGCCATTATAGTAAGAGAAAGCCACCAAACACAATCCTTCTGGTTATGTGTCCTCTTTTACCGTAGATTGTGTGCCCTCTTCTATTGAACTGTAGTCGCAATTTATCTTTTCTATTTAGTTTTTTCCAAGAAGCCAGAGGAGATCTCTCTTTTCATTATGAAAAACAACAAGTGTTTCTCTCTAGTGCTGTAGGTTACCAGTTGACAACAAACATCCTGACACCTTAAGAGATATGCTAGAGAGCACAGTTGGCATATTTATCCATATAAAAACTTCATCGAGAATAAATAGCAAAAGTTGCATCAGTATGATTTTCTTGTGTTATAGAACTGTATTATCAACTCGTGCGCATCCACAAGATGTTTGCAACATAATAAAATCGATAAAAATACATTCATTCATACTTGAACCAATGTTAGTTTTAATCAACATAGTGAAACATGCTAGTGTCCTAGTGGCTACTACTGAATGTAGGCCTGCACAATGAAACTGATAGTGTCCTGTTCCCTGGGTCATGCTCTATGTAATGCCACTGAAATGATTCAGAGTCCAAAGCATGAAGGTAGATACACTCTCAGTAATCCGAGGGAATTACAAGGATACATTATGATCAGGAACATGACTAACTCTATTTCAAGCAAAAATAATATCTGGTAAACTTCATTAATATAGTTCTTTGCACTAACAAAAAAGGGTAGAAATATGAATATTTGGGATGTGGTCAACCAATTTTGCTTCTCGACATCACATGAAACTACCCAAACATACAATACCTTTTCCCTACAGGATTTACTAATGGGATACAAGTATAAATCATAGAGCGCTACGTGTTGTTTCTCACCATGCATTACAAATGGTCAAAAGGTTGAACTGGACAAATGTGTATAAGATAGTGCTTCTCAAACCACACCTCTATTGGAGAAGCAATAAAATCAGCGCTCGCATTAAAATAGATTACCTCACAGAGAGAGCACACAAATTCTTCCTTCTTGATTCTCTTCTTTACCCAGTGGGTTATACCCTTGTAACAGGATGAATCTGCATAAGAAGTACAATTCATCAGATTAAGGATTACGATAAATGTTTTTTGCTCTTTAATAGTGGCAAGAACAGATAAATGTTTTTAAGGATTAAAATTCATCAAAACGTGAGGAGGTCGACCCATCATGACGTTCGATACCAGCACAAAAGTTCTTCCTTCTTGATTCTCTTGTTTACCGAGTGGGTTATGCCCTTGTAACAGGATGAATCTGCATAAGCAGTACAATTCGTCAGATTAAAGATTACGATAAATGTTTTTTTCTCTTTAATAGTGGCAATAACAGATAAATGCTTTTAAGGATTACAATTCGTCGGAACGGGAGGAGGTCGACCCATCACGATGTTCGGTACCCCTTTAATAGTACAGATAAAGCAAGTGGTACATGGATTAGCCGGGGAAGTGCATGATGGTCATCAAACTGCGGCTAAGACCTGCATGACCCAAAGCTTAAAAATGATTATGGACAAACAAAACAAAGACAAATTGGGAACCATGCAGCTTAATTTAATGCAAACTCAGGGGCTATTCCTTTGTATCCAGCTAAACCCATTTTAATATGACAAACACACACAATGGAAAAAAAGCTCAGGAATCAATGACCCATAATTCCTATTTAGATCCAAATTAGTGAAATCATTCACACTCCTCCATCCTGCAAGTAGTATTGTAGGCAAGACTGGTAGGCATAAAAGTAACGAGACTCAAAGAACTATTCTCATGTTAAACACAATTTCAAAACATGGCATGTACCGTTTGGATTGACCTATATGTGTATTCTATGGGGGGGTATGCATCAGACAATAATCTATATGTTTTCGTAACACCTAAACAGAAGCCTGAAACATGAAAGTTTTTCCATAGGACACCATCCTTGTTATTGTGAACTAAAATTCACAAACAAACTTCAGTGGCTTAGCATTGAATGCAGAACCTCAAAATATACCTAGTAGATTAGCACCAACAATAGAAAGGATATATTTTAGACATCACAAATAAGAATATGACATATAATGGCTAGTAGATGGGGACAGTGAGATGGATGTTTAGAAATTGGCTTCTGGTGGAAAAGTTGGAGGTAGGACGTGCTTATAAATGCTTATGATTGTCTTCTTAATCCTTAGGAAAATGACATATAATCCTACTTCAATAAAGACAAAAATAGCAGCAAGCATGCGGGTTCTTTGTCCGTTTTGGGAGAATGGTACGAACTTTATTTGGACGTTAAGATTGCAACATAGAGTACTCAAGAAAATTCATAGTAAAATTGAATCATTTTACATATTATGAACACTCAGAACAGATGACAAACCTATCAGGCGTGTATTCACTGTTCCAAAAATTGCATATGAACATTAGATGATAAAGTCACCAGAAAAGTTGTTATGTCTACTGAACATGTACCCCAATACTCATGGGTGCTTGTCTTATTGCTAAAAGTTTGTCTAAACCTGATGCAGATGCAGAGAATTGTAGAAATTCATGACAACGTCCAGACCAAGGACCTAGAAATGCTTGGTACAGTCACCACAAAACATATTATGAGTTCTGTTGATGAGACAGTGCTGATCATTCCCAGGATGGTATGCCCAGTTTTCTTCCCGGTTCTGGCAGCATGTTGGAAAAACTTGGACTATTTATGAAAGTAGCTGAGGAAGAAGAAGAGGATGAGCCATGTAGTATACCCAGCAGCAAAGTTGCACAGGAAGCAAAAGTCAAAGTCAACTAATGTCCGTTGACATGTTGGAGCCTTCTCGTTAAAGACCGAACAATCGCCTGTTTCAGCTGATGAAGACATGGGGAAATAGCTAATGATGCATCGCATGGGGAAATTGCTGATGATGCTTCACATGGGGAAATTACTGGGTAGCCGTACACATATCAGACATAATTCGCTTGTCAAATTTGGTGTCGTTGGAGGAGTAAAATCTTGCGCTTGCAGGATGCACTCCCTTAGATGGGAGGATGGAGATCGAGGCAAGCATGTACTCCTGCACGCCCTTGGAAGGGAAGATAGAGATTGCCACGCACCGCCGCACTCGACCCTGATCCGCTTCGCCTCATCATCCGCTGTTTCCACGCCGTTCCCCGCCTCCGAGAGCCATGCCGCCGCCGTCCTGCTACCGATCGGATTGGGAGAGCCGCTGCTCGATCTGTTTTTACAGGGAGGAGAGGAATCGGGGCACATACCTGGATCAGCCGACGGGAGCTGCCGCCGGACCAGAAGAAGGAATCTGTGTCGCCCTCCTCTGCTTCTCTTCTCTCCATCTCACCCCGTCTCTCCCTCGTTTCTTATTCCCAGGAGGCCGAGCCGCCATGGCCGTGGAGCACCGTCGCCGGCGGCCTCCACTACGCACCACTGCGCTCGATCCTGATCTGATCCGCCTCGCCTCGTCGTCCATTGTTTCCACGCCATTCCCCGCCTCCCGGAGCCATGCCGCCACCGTCCTGCTTGATGTGCGAACTACGTGTTGTTCCCCGATGGAGATGGCGGAGAGGGGGCCATTGGATCGGGTTGAGCTGGCGTCATCGTGTCACTCGAGCATGGTAGATCGGCGCCTCGCTTGGAAGTAGAAGCGGCGACCGGCGCTCGAGCGGCGCTTAGGCCGGCACCGCCGCTGTGCTCCATCCTCTCTCCCTCTTATATTTCTCCCTTGGATGGGATGAAACTGGAAGACATCCCTACGCTGGATCCAGACAGCACAAAGGAGTGGATCACGAGGAGTTTAGAGCGGGATGGGGAGCACATGCGGCGATGGTTGATACAGATGCGATCGGGACTCGGCTTCTCGGGAGAGAAGGGGGCGACGGGGTCGGGGGTGATTGGATCGTGGGTTGGTGGGAAGGCTAGCGGTAGGAGGTCGAACCATCTGTCGTGGTTGAACCATCACGACGTTTGATCCTGATTTAATAGTAGAGATATGCTAATCATCATAACATCATCTTATATCAAATGGATGTGAAAAGTGCATTCCTCAATGGTAAGCTTGAGGAAGAAGTATATGTTGCTCAGCCCCTAGGTTTTGAGGATCCAAAGAATCCAGATAAAGTCTTCAGACTCAAAAAGGCGCTCTGTGGTCTCAAGCAAGCCCCTCGGGCATGGTATGATATACTGAAGGAATTCCTCATGAAGAAAGGATCATACCTGGTTCACTCGATCCAATTCTTTTCACTAAATCCTATGATAATGAGCTATTTGTGTGTCAGATATGTCGATGATATTATATTTGGGTGTACTGACAAACGATACAGTGATGAATTTTCTTACATGATGAGTGAAGAATATCAGATGTCTATGATGGGGGAGCTGAAATTCTTCTTATGTCTTCAAATTCGTCAACAACACAATGGAATCTTCATATCATAGGAGAAATACCTCAAGGATGTTCTGTGGAAATTCGACATGCATGAATGCAAAGGTGCCAAGACTCCAATGCCTACCAACGGCCACCTCTGCACTGACGACAATAGTAAAGAATTCGATCAGCATGTATATCGCTCTATGATTGGCTCTTTATTGTATTTATGTGCATCTAGGCCAGATATAATGCTTAGTGTTTGCATGTGTGCACATTTTCAAGAAAAACCAAAGAAATCACACCATAAGGCTGTGAAACATATTCTTCGATACTTAGCTCACAAACCAACACTAGGATTATGGTACCCCAAGGGCTCAAATCTTGATCTTGTGGGATATTCTGATTCTGACTATGTTGGTGACCGTGTGGATCGCAAGTCAACATCTGGCACATGTCATTTCCTCGAAAGATCACTAGTCTGCTGGTCCTCAAAGAAGTAGAACTGCGTATCACTCTCCACTGCCGAAGCTGAGTACATTGCTGGTGGTTCATGCTGTGCTCAATTACTAAGGATGAATCAAACCCTCAAGGACTACGGCATCAACATGAAGAATGTGCCTCTCTACTACGACAATGAGAGTGCAATCAAGATTGTACACAACCCAGTACATCACTCGAAACCAAGCACATCCAGATTCGTCCTCATTTTCTTCGGGACCATGTCCTCAAGGGCAATATCCTCATCGACCATGTGAAGACTGATGATCAACTGGCAGATATCTTCACTAAGCCCATGGATGAGAAAAGGTTTTGCAAGTTGCGGTGTGAGCTAAATATCTTAGAATCTTCAAATCTTTTGTAAAAACATGCACACATCCTAACACTTCTGCAAAATTGATGACTTAGATGTGCAACACATGATGAATCGATTTTCTTCAACTAATGAAGAATATCACTCTGAGTGTGAAGAAATCAACGGAGAAATTGATTCTGAGGGCCCTAAGACAATTGTACGCGGCGTCGGTAATCAACATTCTTATATGGTGGGTCACACCACCACCCAACGTGTAATTCCTCAAGTTGAATTTCTTCAAAGCTGAATTCCTTCAAAATTTGATTTTCTTCAAAACAGTTGTTCTTGAAAATTGTTTTTCTTCGAACATGAAATTTATCATCATGACGCTTTATCCCAAAATCTTCAAAAACACTTGATGATTTTCGTTTAGCTAGATAGACTGTGATTTCAAGTCCTCAACAGCATTCACTTATAGCTATTTCTTCAATTTTCTATTTCATCTAAGTGAATGTGATCGGACCCTACTTTCCCTCTATGCAACTCTCACCCAGTCTATTCAATTCTTCACATGCGTTCTACTTGAAACTTTGTTCAAAATCCTCACTGCGTCCTTGTCAGCTAATGATTTTGTAAAAAAATCCTCAAATCTTCAAAAACATTTTTTACACAGTAACCGAACGCCACTTTCCTAGTTCGGATAACCACGATCTCCACCGATTCTCTTGTGAGCTACGCGTGTCCTACGGAGACGTAGAGACAGGGGCCATTTGGTCCAATATTTTCGCGCCAACAGTTACCGCGTGGCTATAAATATGTCCCCATCTCCCTCGGTAAAATCTTCTTCGTTCCATCGCCCTCCTGCTCCAGCAAAGCTCCAAGCCCTAGCGCCACCGCTAGAAGTCTCGACGCCGGCGAAGAAGAGCTTGACTGCCTCGACCTCTCCGTCATGGAAACCACGGCGGAACAGGACCATCTTCGTCCACCGCCGCCGTAGTTGTCCTGTGCTGCCGAGTTAGGGCGCATTGGACTCGCACCGAAAGAGCATCTACTGCTACCTCTTCTCTGTTCTTCGTGCGCGCCATCTAGGGTAAATAAAAAACCGTATTTTTACATCCAGCTTGATCTACTCTTTTACCTTTGAGATGTGAAATCTGTTTTTCCTCAAGAATCCATCAGTTTCTTTTCCTCAAACACTGCCTATCACCAAACCATTGATGAACTTCACTAAGCATCTAAGATTTTCACGAGATTCCTCAGTTGTGCGAATTTTTCGGATCTGTACAACTCTGGACCCCAAGAACAGTATGCTTCGACGAATTCCTCAACCACTGGTCAAATTCCTCAACTGTCAAAAAGGTTCATTTCATCAAATCTAAGAACGCATATGACCTCTCCAAATTCCTCGCAACTATACTCTGTTCACAGGTACACACATGTCAGTTGATGAATCTCTCGGTTCTCATCAAATTAACTCATTTGCAGCGTTTCTTGAAGAAAATCTGCAAGTCTCATCACAATCCTCAAGCGTTCAATCTCATCAGCAAAAGCCTTAGCTGAAGAAAATGGAGGATGAAAGGAAGCAAAAGGGAGGCAAGAAACTTGAGCAGAACACTACCACAGATATCCCTGAGGATATATACCTGGATTACTGCACTCCTGATGAACATGAAACTATGCCCAAGAGAATGATCAGGCTTCAAAAGACTGAACGCCGATGGGCTAAGGAGTGGAAGGAGTACAGATTCGTTACTCCCAAATACACGAAGAAATTCGCTCTGAAGCCTCCTGGCAAACGGGCTCCACTTGAGGACTATCATGAAGCACATCCCTCAAGCCTCAAGACAAGTGATGACTATCCTGAAGAAAAATCTAAACACTTGTCAAAACTTCAGAAGCAAGCAGAGGCTGTTGTGAGGAAGTTCAATGAAGAATCTGCTGCGGCTGCAACTGCCCCTACTTCCTCTGCAGCTGAGACTTCTTGAACGGCAATTCCTCAACTAAAGTCTGTGCCACCCAAACAAAAGGCTTCAAAGCCTCAAGAGAAAACTGCTCCAGCATTAGCACCAAAACCTTCAGCACCAAAACCCTCAGCTCCAAAGGCTTCAAAGCCTGAATAGAAGCCGATAGTGAAGCAACTGCCTGCTGTCTCCAGCTCCTTAGTCCCATCTGCAACTAGCTCAGAGACAAAGTCTTCACCGACTCCTCTGAAGACTAAGGTGACTGTTGGGAGAGGAACAAGACCAAGCCAAAGAAAAATCATCAAAGTCCCTTCTGCATCAGAAGGTAGTGATGAATTTGATGATGACACTCTGCAAGCCATCATCAGAAACTAGCAAGAGAGGGTATCTCAAGCTTCTGGCAGCTCCATTCCTCTGGCCATGGACCCAAAAGTCCTCCTCGACTACATAAACATCTGGTATGAGGACCCCAACACTCCACTTGATGATTTGAAGCTTCCCCCAAGCATCAGCCACATGGTGGCCACATTCATCAACGAGGCCAAATGGAAGGAGCAGCAAGCCAAACATGCCAAGGTTGCCAAGCTCAAAAAGGAGAAATTCCTCACAAAGAATCTCCTCAACCTGACGCCTGATGCACTTGTGTCAACACAGGCTGAATTTAAGACTTCGACAGATAAGTACTCCAAGCTTTCTGACCGTCAAAGTCTCAAAAGCAGTTTCATCAAAATTGCCACTCAAGCTATTGACAACTACAACAAGAAGGCTGCCCCTCCAGTACCAACTCCTCAGCCTCTGATTGAAGAACCAGGTGATGAAACTGCTCATGATGAGGAAATCCCTCAAGGAAGCTGTGTGGATGAACCGGCGATTGAGGAAATCACCAAGGAAAATCCAGCTGATGACTCTGCTACAGTTGGTGAGACTGACCCTGCTCCAGCTGATGCTTCAAAGCGAGCTGACGACTCTGCTCCAGCTAGTGCCTAAAACCCAGCTGATGAAAATGTTTCTGCTGATAAAACACCTTCACCAAAAGCTTAAAAGGTGAAGAAAATGACTCCGTCTGCATCAGACGTGAAGAAGACCAGGGCTGCTAAAAAGGAAGCCAAGAAGAGAAAAGCTTCACCAACAGAAGAACACATTAAGGCCAAGTGCCTCAAAGCACTTGAAGAAAATGCTCCTCTGGATCCTGTGCCTCTTAACAACGCTCCATCTTATGAGATGATTCCCTTAGCAAGCGAAGACCAGGAGCAAGGGGCAGATGAGGAAATGAAGAATGCTGAATCTGAGGAGCATACTGATGAGGAAATTCGCATTGATGACAGTCCTCAGCCCTCCATTCCTCATGAAGAAACTGCACAAGGATTAGCTACACCAGCTGATGAATCTGGCTCCGTCACCAAGCAAGTTGAGGAAGAACAAAGTGAAAATCCTGAGCCTGATGAAAGTCACACTCCTGAGCAAAATCTTCAACCTGAGGATCAAGCTGACCCAACTCCTCTTCCTCCTGAGCAAAACCCTCAAGTTGAGGCTCAGGATGAACCTATTCCTCCTCCAGAGCAAAACCCCCAACAGGATGCTCCGGTTGACGACATTCCTCAGCCTGAAGCTCAACCAGAACACATTCCTCAGCCTGAAGCGCAACCAGAGCATGTTCCTCAGCCTGAAGGTCAAGGTGAGGAAATTCCTCACCCTAAGGACCATGCTGAGGAAAATGCTCCAGACCCAAACAATGCCTTCGTCGTCATCAACCAAGTGTCTACAATAGTTGTCTCCCCTCAAGTCTAGCCACAAAATCTTCAACCAATGCAGCGTCAGCCGTTCTCCAAGCGGCCAAAGTTTCAAAAGGAGTACTTCTTTGAAGAACGGATTTTCTTCATCGGAGAAAATCCCAATGACAAGCCTCGCATCAGGCATCTGAAGTTTTGGACAAGGACACGGCTCATCTATTATGCCTCTGTGCTGTGTGGAAGAAAAAAGATTTTTCAGCACAGGCATATTCCTCACGTTGAGCTTGAAGAAATACCATGCTTTGCTCCAGTCCTCAACGTCCTTTTTGAAGATGGACTCCTCCCAATGTGCTCGGATATCTGTGATTGGAACAGTGAGCTTATTCTTCAATTTTATGCAACACTTCACATCTCAGGAGATCCAACAGACATCAACACATGGGTGCTAGACTGGATAACGCAAACCACACACTTCAAGGCTCCTGCCATTGAGCTATTGCGTGAACTACCAGTATCAATTCCCTCAGAGCAGGTCGTGAAGCTTTATGATGAACGTGAGCTGCCTAACAAGCTGATGGATGTCCTCATGAAGCCTTTGGCTAAAGGGCAACCACCAAGAACAACCTTCCTGATCCATCAGCTCAAATATGAACCCAGGACGGTTTACAGAATCCTCTGCAGCGTTCTTGCGCCAATCAAGGGCCATGATGATGAAGAAGATGTCGTAGGCATCATGAAGAATATCCTCTTGAACATCATACATGATATTCCCATCAACATTCATGATTTCTTCTTGAGGACTTTGGCCGAGAATGCAATGTCTTCTTTTGACCACAAGATATATGCTCCACGGATCATGAGATTCATCAGAACAAGGTGAGGCATCAATTATCACGCTGATTTCAACAACCATGTTGGTTATATGCCTCCTATAAGGGTCAACAAGAAGACTTTCGAGCCTGTTGAAGGAAAAGGCAAGTCCATCATTGATGAAGGCAGTCGGCCCCTTGATGCGATGAAACTGAAACCCATCGTCCAAGTCGTGTTGCTCCTCGTGTGATGAATACCAGAGAGCTTCTTCTCAGTCTCCACCAGAAGGTGGATCGGAATCACAAGTGGGTCAAACGCCAGTTTGGCGCCATTCTGAAAACCCTCAATGAAATGCAGAATGCTGTGAAGCTTCAACACTATTATCTTGATGAGGTTTTTGATCGCACCTGGGCTACATTAGCTCATTCGAAGATTCGAGCAGAACTTGAAGAATTGGAGTTTGTATGAGACTTCGACTGGTCGTGGCCAACAAAGAAGAAATTCAGGGCAATCCCAGTCCTAGACCTTGAGGACAGTTCTTTTTCTTCATTCCGCACTGCCAAATCTGATGAAGAACAACAAGACACTACCACCGGTCCAAGAAGGAAGACCGCTCCCAAGAATCCTCATGCGTCTTCATCAACCGCCAAGGATTGAAAGTCTTCACGGGCGTTAGTCCTCAGTTTGTCCCTTTTTGTCACTTGATGACAAAGGGGGAGAAACTTGAGAGTTAGTCTTTACGCGGGATATTTTGGGGGCTTATGAACTATATTTAAGTTACAAACTGTAAGTGCATCTAGTGCCCCTTAGTGATTTTGGTGGTTTGAAGACTTATAGGTTAAGTATCTAATGTGTTTGTGAGTGTACACAGAATCTATAAGTCATTGAGGAGTTTGAGATATTTGAAGAATATCGACCCCTAAAAATATATGTCTTTAGTTGAAGAAATTGGTCTGAAGCTGAAGAAATGAATCGCGAGGAATCTGCGATGAAATTGATATTCCTCATGAAGATACTGATATTGAGAAGTCCAGTGGTTCCTGAAGAAAATCATTCTGAAGAATTTGAAGCATGAATATTTACACATTCTGTTTTACTTTCTTCGCATTTGAGTAATAGGAACACCGTACTGTTAAAGGGGGTCGAAGTTACACTACGGAATGAATTTCCTCATGATGCTCAACCCAAGCCTAATCCTACGAAAAGCCTCAAGTGAGGAATATGAGTGACATGAGGACTCGTACAGTTGAGGGTTCTGACTGCTTCGATAACCACGCGAAGTCACTGGTCTTATCCACTCCAACGGTCATATTATTTAAGGGCATTAGTGTCAAATCATGTCGGGATGCTCCTAGGCTATAAATAGCCACCCCCACAACCACTAGCTGGTTGGCTGCTCCGTTAGAAACTGACACTTGTCATAAGAGCAACCCAAATTCCACAGAGTCTTCGAGAGTAATTCATCAGAGAGGAAATACACCATCCACCGAAACCACAAACCAAACCTAGTGATTGAGCATCACTGAAGAAGTTGTTCCTGTGTGGGACGGAAGCCTTTTACCTTTGAGGACTGTGCATCCTCCAGACGGTTAGGCGTCATGGTCTAGAACGTTCCAGCAGTTAATTGTGGATCGTCGAGTGACCAAGTTTGTGAGGGTTTGGAAGTCTGCCCTGAAGACTTACCACGAGTGTTGGGCGAGGACTGTGTGTCCTTAGCTCAAGGAGAATACGGTAGGGACTGTGTGTCTCGGGACAGGGTGTCCTTTGGTTTCAATACCAAGCCGCTCCAAACCAGATGTACGACTGTCACTGCAGTTGGAACTGGGTCATCAACGACTGTCTTCACTGAGAAACGGGTTCCAATTCCTCAACTCTTTACTTTCCATGCATTATGTGTTGATGACTTTCACTATGACTGTTTGAAGAATTTGGTGAAGAGTTTCTCTGAATTTCCTCAACCCCAAATTCTTCACGTTAGTTAATCCTCATCTTTATTCTGCGTGCCTGCTCACTGTGCAATCTGTTTTCACATTCTTCACTCTGAAATACTGTGGTTGTGAATGTTTGCACGTCTGATCCTTTACTGTTTCCGCTGTAAGTTAGTCATCAGTGAGGAATTTCCTCAAAAGGAATTTCCTCAGTGATGAAATTATAAAAATCTCCTATTCACCCCCCTCTAGTCGATATAACACACTTTCAATTGGTATCAGAGCAAGGTACTCCCTTGTTCTATGTGATTTTGGTTTAACCACCTGGAGTTTTAGTTATGTCGACTGCAGGCATGTTTAAGGTGACTGCAGCATGTCCTACCTACGAAGGAAAGAACTTTCCCTTCTAGAAGAACAAAATGCAAATGCATCTACAAGCTATTGATAATGATCTCTGGTATATTGTGGAAAATGGCGTCCCCATCATCTCTGCCAGTGTCACTGCGGCTGATGTGAAGAAATTCAAGCAACTCGATTCTCAAGCGAAGAACATCATCTGTGGCTATCTGAGCCGAGGCCAGTTTGGAAAGGTAAGTGCTTTGGGCTCTGCAACACTGATCTGGGAGAGACTGTGCAAGGTAAATGAAGGAGTATCAATCCAGCGTGACTCTCGTGTTGATATCCTTTGCAATCTCTTCAATCGCTTCGAGAGACATGACAATGAAAGCTGCCAGGACACCTTTGATCGCCTCACTGACATATCAAATGAACTGCAAGCACTGGGAGCTCAAGACATCACTGGTCACGAAGTTGTGAAGAAACTGCTGAGATCTTTGGATTCTTCATTTGATACTTTAGTTCTGATGATTGAAGAAAGACCAGACTACAAGATGCTGGATCCAGCTGATATACTTGAGAGGCTAAATACTCATGAATTCCAGCTAGAAGAAAAGAGAGATCTATATGGACAAAGCTATTCCAGACCATGTGCACTGAAGGCTAGAGCAATTTCCTCATCTGAAGAAGAAGACACAGATGACAGCATTTGTGACCCTGAAGAATTTGGACAGGAGCTTGCAATGCTCGTGAGGAAATTCCAGAGATTTACACGACGTGGCCAGTTCGGTAAATCTTCAAGAAGAGACATGAGGAAATCAGAATCTTCATCTGAGGACTACAAGAAACGAACCTGTCAGAAGTGCAAGAAATCAGGTCATTACATTGCTGATTGTCCCCGTTGGGGAAGGAATCAAAGAAGAAGAAATACAAGGATGACAGTTGTGATGACTCGAAGAAGAAGAAGAAATCTTCAAAATCCTCATCTTCAAAGCCCTCAGCAAACAAGAAGACTAGTTTCAGAAAGGCTCGAGCACTTATCGGCAAGGAAATGGACTCCGAGGCAGAATCAGAGGAATGTGATAAAGAAGAGGGTTCTGAAGAAGACTCAGAATCCGGACAGGCTAGTCTTGCACTCCAACCACTTTCGTCAGCAAGTCAATCTTCAATCTTGAAGAAAATGATTGCACAATCCATACTGATGACCATGCTGATGACTTCGCTCCAACCTATTGCTTCATGGCAAAGGGATCGAAGGTACCAAATAATGCCTCCTCCTCTGATTCAAGTGACTGTGAACCTAATGATTATAAGAAACCCAGTTATAGTAAACTTGCTATCATTGCCACTAAACAACAAACTGCTCTGGAAAAGCTTCAGAAACTGCTCGATAAAAGTGATGATCTATTGAATGATGAAATGAACCTTACCCAAATCCTCACTGATGATATGAAAAGTCTTCAGTCTAGATTTGATATTCTTCAGGATCGTTATGATACACTCCTCACTGATCATGAGAAGCTTTCCTATGAATTTCTTCAAAGGAAGCTTGATCTTGAGAAGTTGAGGATGTCTCATGATGATCTTCGTATGGAAAATGATTCATTACTAGCTCAACAGATCAGCGCTAGTCAAGTTGAATTTATTCCTTCATGTCTTAAATGCATTGAACGCGAAACTGCTAATTCCTCACCAGAATCATCAAATGCTACCATTGCTACAACTTCTTCAACTGCACCTCTTGTGTCTATTTCCTCACTTGAGGAAAACACAAATGTTACTGATGAAAATGCAGGGTTGAAGGAATTGTACCTGACAGGCATGTACAAAAGCCTCAAAGGACATCAAACCCTTTGTGATGTGCTCAAAAAGCAGATCTTGAACAGGAACCCGAGGAAAGAAGGAATTGCCTTTGAGAGGAAATTAAATGCTGATGGATCTTATTGGAAACCTGAACAGTATTCCAAAACCTCATGGGTTGCTGCTACTGGGCCTCCTTTTGATCCATCTAATCTAACTGGCTTTTCATGTGAATTATCCTATTCCTCAAATGAGTCATTTGACTCCAACTATAAACTGTTGAAAAATCAATCTGGTGAAGTATTTGCTCGATATGTTGGAACTAACTACACGAATGGCCCTCCTCTGAGGAAAATCTGGGTTCCCAAAAATTGTCTTGAAAATCTTCAGGTAAATGTCCTCATGACACCACCACTGAAGAATCTGAACCCCAAATAAAATTCCTCAGGAGGACCAAAGTCTTCAAGAGGATCAAAATCCTCAACTGGTCAAAACTATGCCAGTACCCGTGCTTATGCGCCTAACATGCAGGGAAACTACAAGGAATATGAATATGAGCGTTACTCCTCAAATCATTATGTTCATAAATCCTCAAACCAGTTCTCTGCATATTCATATGAGTACTTGAATCCCCCTACTGTTAAGAGAAGTGCATTGGCTTCAATGCCACCTTTCTCATATGGTGCTCGCAGGATGATGAACGCTTTGCCACCCCTTCAGATGTGGGTGGTGAAGAAATCGAACTAATCACTTCTGCAGGTCAGGTCTCCAGATGAAAATCATCATCTGAAGAATTTGCTGGAGACCTGAGGAAATGCTTGATAGGACGCAAGCTAATGATTGATGAAATAGAAATATTTCACACATCCTTACATTTCTGTTATGATGAATTTACTGATGTGATGAAATTAGTATCATATTCTTCAAATCTAAAGCATATGAGATGGTAAGCTGTACTAATTCATCTTCAGGATGACAAACCCAAGAATACTGAGTGGGTTCTTGATAGTGGCTGCACACATCACATGACTGGTGATAAAAGCTTACTGTTGAATATGCCACTAAATCCATCACCTCTGAAGCAAATCACATATGCTGACAAAGTTAAAAGCAAGGTATTGGGACTTGGCAAAGTGGCTATTTCCAAGGATAGGCATATGGGCAAAGTGATGCTTGTTGAATCCCTTGGTTTTAACCTTATGCCAGTCTCAATGCTTTGTGATCTAGAAATGATTGTTATCTTTGGTAGATATAGATGTGTAGTCATCATGGAATCTGACAGATCCAAAGTCTTCGAAGGTGTAAGAAGAGGGGATTTGTACGTTGTTGATTTCTCTACAGGTCCTCAACCAGCCACTTGCTTACTAGCAAAAACCTCAGAAGGATGGCTGTGGCACCGAAGACTAGGTCATGCAGGCATGAGGAATTTGCACACGCTTGCGAAGAAGAAGCATGTCATCGGCATCGAATCAGTCAAATTCCTCAAGGATCATCTCTGCGGTGCTTGTGAATCTGGAAAAACGACCAGATCCAAGCATCCCTCTAAAACCATCATGACCACTGCACGTCCATTCGAATTGCTTCATATGGATTTATTTGGACCTACTCACTATGCCACACTAACCAATGCAGCATCTTTATATGGCTTCGTCATAGTTGATGATTATTCCAGATATACTTGGGTGCATATCATAGTGTATAAAACTGATGTGCAGGAAATCTTCAAACGATTTTCTTCAAGGGCCTCGACGAACTTTGGCATCAAGATCAAACATATCAGGAGTGATAATGGAACCGAGTTCAAAAACACTGGTCTTGATGATTATCTTGATGAACTTGGTATTACTCACGAATTGTCTGCTCCTTATACTCCTCAGCAGAATGGTGTTGTCGAAAGGAAGAACAGGACTCTGGTTGAAATGGCAAGAACTATGCTTGAAGAATATCAGACTCCTTGTCGCTTTTGGCCTGAAGCAATCAACACTACATGCCATATCATTAACAGGGTATATCTTCACAAATTCCTCAAGAAAACCTCATATGACCTCCTCACTAACAAGAAACCCAATGTAAGTTATTTCAAAGTCTTCGGTGCAAAATTCTGGATTAGAGATCCTCACCATAGCTCAAAATTTGCACGTAAGGCACATGAAGGTTATATGCTCGGTTATGGAAAGGACTCGCACACTTACAGAGTCTTCAACAACTATCACAACAAAGTTGTGGAGACTGTAGATGTGCGGTTCGATGAAACTAATGGCTCGCAAAGAGAGAAATTGCCTTCTAATCCAGATAAGCTGTCTCCTGAGGAAGCAATAAAGCTTAAGCCTACTGAAGACATTGTCCCCACTGAGGAAATTGGTGAAGAAACGATCCCCATCGCTGATAAAAACCAAGAAGATGCTCCTGAGGAAATTGCACCAGCACCACTTCCTCAGCCCAGAAAAAATCCTCAACCATCTCATCCGAGGATTGCAAACGAAGTAGAACTTGACAAAATCCTCAACGACATCAACGCGCCATGTCCTCTCACTGCTCAAAAGCTTCACACTTAGTTAACTTTTGTGGGCACTTTTCCTTTGTATCCATCACACAACCCTCAAAAGTTGCTGAGGCTTTTCTGGAACCGGAGTGGGTCCAAGCTATGCAAGACGAACTTCTTCAATTCAAGCTGAATGACGTATGGGAGCTCGTCAAATGACCAGATCCTCGCAAGCACAACATCATCGGCACCAAGTGGATTTTCCGAAACAAGCAAGATGAGGACGGTCAAGCGGTGAGGAACAAGGCACGACTTGTAGCCCAAGGCTACACCCAGGTGGAAGGAATAGATTTCGATGAAACTTTTGCACCTGTTGCTAGACTTGAAGCTATTCGAATACTACTTGCTTATGCTAATCATCATAACATCACCTTATATCAAATGGATGTGAAAAGTGCATTCCTCAATGGTAAGCTTGAGGAAGAAGTATATGTTGCTCAGCCCCCAGGTTTTGAGGATCCAAAGAATCCAGACAAAGTCTTCAGACTCAAAAAGGCTCTTTATGACCTCAAGCAAGCCCCTCGGGGATGGTATGATATATTGAAGCAATTCCTCATGAAGAAAGGCTTCAAACCTGGTTCACTCGATCCAACTCTTTTCACAAAATCCTATGATAATGAGCTGTTTGTATGTCAAATATATCTCGATGATCTCATATTTGGCTGTACTGACAAAAGATACAGTGATGAATTTTCCTACATGATGAGTGAAGAATATCAGATGTACATGATGGGGGACCTAAAATTCTTCTTAGGTCTTCAAATTCGTCAACAAAGCAATGGAATCTTCATATCACAGGAGAAGTACCTCAAGGATGTTCTGAGGAAATTCGACATGCACGAATGCAAAGGTGCCAAGACTCCACAGCCTACCAACGGCCACCTCAGCACTGATGAAAATGGTAAAGATTTTGATCGGCAGGTATATCATTCTATGATTGGCTCTTTATTGTATCTATGTGCATCTAGGCCAGATATAATGCTTAGTGTTTGCATGTGTGCACGTTTTCAAGCAAAACCGAAGGAATCACACCATAAGGCTGTGCAACATATTCTTCGATACTTAGCTCACACACCAACACTAGGATTATGGTATCCCAAGGGCTCCAATCTTCATCTGGTAGGGTATTCTGATTCAGACTATGCTGGTGACCGTGTGGATCGCAAGTCAACTTCTGGCACATGCCATTTCCTTGGAAGATCACTAGTTTGCTGGTCCTCAAAGAAGCAGAACTGTGTATCACTCTCCACTGCCGAAACTGAGTACATTCCTGCTGGTTCTTGCTGTGCTCAATTGCTATGGATGAAGCAAACCCTCAAGGACTACGGCATCAACATGAAGAATGTACCTCTCTACTGTAAAAATGAGAGTGCTATCAAGATTGCATACAACCCAGTACAGCACTCGAAGGCCAAGCACATCCAGATTCGTCATCATTTTCTTCGAGACCATGTCCTCAAGGGCAATATCCTCATCGACCATGTGAAGACTGATGATCAACTGGCAGATATCTTCACTAAGCCCTTGGATGAGAAAAGGTTTTGCAAGTTGCGGTGTGAGCTAAATATCTTAGAGTCTTCAAATGTTTTGTAAAAACATGCACACATCCTAACACTTATGCAAAGTTGATGACTTAGATGTGCTACACATGATGAATCGATTTTCTTCTACTAATGAAGAATGTCACTCTGAATGTGAAGAAATTAACGAAGAAATTGATTCTCAGGGCCCTACAACAATTGTATGCGGCGTCTATAATCAACATTCTTATATGGTGGGTAACGCCACCGCCCAATGTGAAATTCCTCAAGTTGATTTTCTTCAAATGATCAATTTCCTCACAATGCGTTTTTCTTCAAAACAGTTGTTCTTCATTGTGATGATTTATTACAAAATCTTCAAAGACACTTGATGACTTTCATTTGACTAGATAGACTGTGATTTCAAGTCCTCAACAACATTCACTTATTGCTATTTCTTCAAGTTGATGTTTCTGCTAAGTGAATGTGATCGGACCCTACTTTCCCTCTATGTTATACTTATCCTGTCTATTCAGTTCTTCATATGCGTTCTACTTGAAACTTTGTTCAAAATCCTCATTGCGTCCTTGTCAGTTGATGATTTTGTAACAAAAATCCTCAAATCTTCAAAAATTGTTTCTTTAAAGACACAGTAACTGAACCCCCACTTACCATGATCGGATAACCACGATCTCCACTATCTCCACCGCATCGTACAGGAGCTACACGTGTCGTGCGGAGACGTAGAGGCAGGGGCTATTTGGTCCGACATTCTCGCGCCAACTGTAACTTTTGGTTATAAATATGTCCTTATCCCCCTCGGCGTCCTCTTCTCCGCCTCATGGCTCTCCTGCCACAACACACTCCACCGAACCCTAGCGCCACCGCTGGTAGTCTCGTCGCCGGTGAGGAAGAGCTTCACTGCCTTGACTTCTCCGTCGCCGGAACCACGCCGGAGTCGGACCATCTTCGTCTGCCGCCACCGTAGACGTCCTCTGTCGCCGAGTTAGGGTGCATTGGACACTGGAACGAAGAGCCTCTCCAACACACAACTTTTTGTGTTCTTCGTGCGCATCTTCCAGGGTAAATATATCCCATTTTTACAGCAAGTTAGATCCAAAATTTTACATCTTCTATGTGAAATCTGTTTTTCCCCATGATACGATGCGCACTTGATTCCTCAAACACTACCTATCATCACAATCATTGATGAACTATGCTAAGCATCTAAGATTTTCACGAGATTCCTCAATTGTGCGAATTTTTGGATCTGTACAACTGTGGAACCCAAGAACAGTATGCTTAGGCAAATTCCTCAACCACTCGTTATATTCCTCAAACTGTCAAACTTTTTCATTTTCTTCAAATCTGAGACGCATATGACCTCTGCAAATTCCTTGCAACTATACTCTGTTCACAGGTACACACATGTCAGCTGATGAATCTCTCGGTTCTCATCACATTAACTCATTTGCAGCGTTTTTGGAAGAAACTCTTCAAGGCTCATCAGAATCCTCAAGAGTTCAAACTCATCAGGAAAATCCTCAACTGAAGAAAATGGAGGAAGATAGAAAACAGAAGGGAGGAAAGAAACTTGAGCAAAACATAGCTGCTGATGTCCCTGATGACATTTACTTGGACTATTGCACGCGTGATGAAAATGAGACAATGGCCAAGAGAAAGATACGGCTACAGAAGATTGAATTCCGATGGGCGAAGGAATGGAAGGAGTACAGGTTTGTGACTCCCAAATATGCGCAGAAATTCGCTCTGAAGCCTTCTGGCAGAAGGGCCCGACTTGAGGATCATCAAGTAGCACATCCCGAAAGCCTCATGACCATTGATGACTATCCAGATGAGAAAGAAAATCATCTGGCCAAGCTCAAGAAGCAGGCAGAAGCTGCAGTTAGGAAATTTAATGAATCCTCAGCTGCTGCCTCAGGTGCTGCTAATTCCTCAGCTGCAGAAACCTCAGGCTCAGAAATTCCTCAAATGTAGTCTGTGCCATCAAAGCCAAGGGCTCCAAAGCCTCAAGAGAAGTCTGCTCAGGCTTCTGTCACAAAACCCTCAGCACCAAAACCCTCATTACCAAAAGCTTCAACACCAAAACCATCAGCGCCAAAACCCTCAGTATCAATCTCCTCAGCACCAAAATCCTCAGCTCCACCTCCAAAGCCTCAAGAGAAACCAGTACATAAGCAAGTCATGAAGCCTACGACCGCCAGCTCCAGCTCCTCACTCCCAGCTGCAACCAGCTCAGAGACAAAGTCTTCAACACCTCCTGCGAAGAATTTGGTAACTGCTGAACGTGCACCTCTGCCCAGCCCCAGCAAAATCATCACAGTCCCGTATGCATCAGAGGGAAGTGATGAATTTGATGATGAAACCTTGCAAGCCATCATGAGAAACAAGCAAGAAAGAGTTGCTCAAGCATCAGGCAGTGCCATTCCTCTAGCCATGGACCCCAAGGTCCTCCTTGACTACATCAACATCTGGTATGAGGACCCAAACACTCCAATTGATGACTTGAAGCTTCCGCCTGGCATCGGTCACATGGTGACCACTTTCATCAATGAAGCTAAGTGGAAAGAACAGCAGGCCAGGCAGGCCAAAGTTGCAAAGATCAAAAAGGAGAAATTCCTCAGGCAGAATCTCCTCAAACTGACTCCTGATGCACTGGTGACAACACAGGCAGAGCTGCAAAAATTGACTGACAAGTACGCCAAGCTGTCAGATCGCAAAAGCCTCAAGAGCAATTTCATCAAGCTGGCCACTAGTGCTGTTGATGACTGCAACAAGAGAACCGCACCCCCAACACCAACTCCTAAGCCCTTGGTTGAGGAGCCAGCAGATGAATCTCCTCATGAGGAGGAAACTCCTCAAGCTGAGGAAGTACACCAAGAGCACCGTGTTGATGAACCGGCCATTGAAGAAATCAACATGGAAACTCCAAGTGATGAATTTGCTGCCGCTGATGAGACTGCTCCTGATCCAGCTACTTCATCAAAGGAGGCTAATGACTCTGTTCCAGCTGGTTCCTCAATACCAGCTGAAGAAATTGTAGAGAGAATACCTTCACCAAAAGCATCAAAGGTGAAGAAGATGATTCCGTCTGCATCAGACGTGAAGAAAACAAGGGCTGCTGAAAAGGAAGCCAAGAAGAGAAAAGCCTCCTCAGCAGTAGAAGAAACAGAGGCAAAGCGCCTCAAAGAAATTGAAGAAACTGCTCCTCTGGACCCTGTACCCCTGAATGTCGCTCCTTCTTATGAGATGGTCGTCATTGATGACCCAGCTACGAAGGAAGATGAAGAAATGAAGGATCTCGCCCCCGAGGAACACACTAATGAGGAAATTCAGATAGACGACAGTCCTCAACATCTTATTCCTCAGACAGAAACTGTTCAAGCATCAGCTGCACCAGCTGATGAAACTGCCTGTGCCATAAAGCCAGCTGACGAAATTCAACACTCTGAGCAGACTCCTCAAGATGAGGAACAGGCTGATCCAACTCCTCCAACTGAGAAAGAAGCAGAAATTCCTCAGCCTGAAGCTCAGCCACAGCAAGCACCATCTCCTCAGCCTGAAGTACCAACTGCTGAAATTCCTCACCCTGAGGAAAATGCTGAAGAAAATGCACCCGCCCAAGACAATGCATTCATTGTGCTCAACCCAGAGACTGCTATTGTTGTCTCCGCCCTATTCCTCAGCAAAATCTTCAGCCAGTTCAGCGTCAGCCATTCTCCAAGCGTCCAAAGTTTCAGAAAGAAAATTTCTTTGAAGAACGCATGTATTTCATCGGAGAGAACCCCTATGATAAGCTTCAAATGAGGCATCTAAAGTTTTGGACAAGGACTCAGATGAACTACTATGCCTCTGTGCTTTGTGGACGAAACAAGATATTCCAGCACAACCATATTCCTCATGTTGAGCTTGAAGCAATACCTTGCCTGGAGCCAGTCCTCAGTGTACTCCATGATGCAGGTTTGCTCCCAATGTGCTCCGACATATCTGACTGGAACAGGAAGCTAATTCTTCAGTTATATGCCACTCTTCACATATCTGGCAACCCTGCAGACATCAACACTTGGGTGTTTGACTGGATGTCACAAAACACTCACTACAAGGCTCCTGCTTCTGAACTCCTCAGAAAACTGCCCGTACCAATTCCTTCAGATGGGTTGTGAAGCTTTATGGTGAGCGTGAGATGCCAAATGGAATGATGGAAGTCCTCATGAAGCTTTTGGCTGAAGGCAAATCTTCAAGAACAACCTTTCTCGTCCACGAGCTCAAGTACACACCCAGGTCTGTCTACAGAATCCTCTGCAGTGTGCTCGCACTGATCAAAGGCCATGACGATGAAGAAGATGTTGTAGGCCCCATGAAGAATATCCTCTTCAACATCATTCACAGTATTCCTATCAATATCCATGATTTCTTCTTGAGGACTTTGGCCGACAATGCCATGTGCCCCTTTGATCACAAGATATATGCCCCGTGGATCATGACATTCATCAGGACAAGGACAGGCATCAACTTTCATGCTGATTGTCAAAACCATGTTGGTTATATGCCTCCTATCCGGGTCAACAAGAAGACTTTCGAGCCCATTGAAGGAAAAGGAAAATCTGTGATTGAAGAAGGCAGTAGGCCCCTTGATGGCCAGTTTAGAGAGCCAGAAGCTTATTCTTCATGGGACGATACTGAGACTCGTCCAGCAAGCCCCGTTCCTCCTCGCGTGCTGAATACCAGAGAGCTCCTCCTCAGTCTTCACCAGAAGGTGGATCGTAACCACAAATGGGTCAAACGCCAGTTTGGTGCCATTGTGAAAACCCTCCCTGAAACACATAACTCTGTGAAGATTAACCATCACTATCTGCATGAGGTTTTTGATCGCACCTGGGCTACACTTGCACATCTGAAGACTCAGACTGAGCTTGAAGAAATGGACTTTGAGCGAGACTTTGACTGGTCGTGGCCTCCCAAGAAGAAGTTCAGGCCCATTCCAGTGCCAGACCTTGAAGACAGCTCCTTTTCTTCATTCCGCACTGCTGAATCTGATGAAGAACAGCTCGACACTGCTACCGGCCCAAGGAAGAAGACTACTCCCAAGAAGCATCATGGCTCTTCCTCACCCGCCAAGAAATGAAGTCTTCACGGGCGTTAGTCCTTAGTTTGTCCCTTTTTGTCACTTGATGACAAAGGGGGAGAAACTCGAGAGTTAGTCTTCAAGCAGAATATTTTTGGGGCTTATAAACTATATTTAATGTAATGAGTTTTTATGTAATGAGTTGTAACTTAAGCCCGATGGTACTCTGACGCTTTTGAACGTTTTTCTTTGCATGCTTATTCCTCAAGTTTTAATGCACGCATGCTGGAATTCGTGAGATACCATTTGTCATCATGCATCTTCATTTTCTTCATATGATATGTTACATGTATGCATGATTTACAAGACTCACGGGGAGATCTCCATGATATAAATCATCAATGTGCATTTGCTGTGAAAAGCAAAATCCTCAAGATATGCACATCTTCAGGGGGAGTCTCTCTGAATCTTGTTTTCAAATTCCTCAAATGAGTATTTACACTTCATATTTTTGATCCCTGTTGAAGACTTAACCTAATTGTCATCAACCACCAAAAAGGGGGAGATTGTAAGTGCATCTAGTGACCCTTAGTGATTTTGGTGGTTTGAAGACTTATAGGTTAAGTATCTAATGTGTTTGTGAGTGTACACAGGATCTATAAGTCATTGAGGTGTTTGAGATATTTGAAGAATATCGACCCCTAAAAATATATGTCTTCAGTTGAAGAAATTGGTCTGAAGCTGAAGAAATGAATCGCGAGGAATCTGCGATGAAATTGATATTCCTCATGAAGATACTGATATTGAGAAGTCCGGTGGTTCCTGAAGAAAATCATTCTGAAGAATTTGAAGCATGAAGATTTACAGTTTCTGTTTTACTTTCTTCGCATTTGATTAATAGGAACACCGTACTGTTAAAGGGGGTCGAAGTTACACCATGGAATGAATTTCTTCATGATTCTCAACCCAAGCCTAATCCTACCAAAAGCCTCAAGTGAGGAATATGAGTGACATGAGGACTCTCACAGTTGAGGGTTATGACCGTTTCGATAACCACGCCAAGTCACTGGTCCTATCCACTCCAACGGTCATATTATTTAAGGGCATTAGTGTCAAATCATGTCGGGATGCTCCTAGGCTATAAATAGCCACCCCCACAACCACTAGCTGGTTGGCTGCTCCGTTAGAAACTCACACTTGTCATAAGAGCAACCCAAATTCCTCAGAGTCTTCGAGAGTAATTCATCAGAGAGGAAATACACCATCCACCGAAACCACAAACCAAACCTAGTGATTGAGCATCAATGAAGAAGTTGTTCCTGTGTGGGACTAAATCCTTTTACCTTTGAGGACTGTGCATCCTCCAGACGGTTAGGCGTCATGGTCTAGAACGTTCCAGTAGTTAATTGTGGATCGTCGAGTGACCAAGTTTGTGAGGGTTTGGAAGTCTGCCCTGAAGACTTATCACGAGTGTTGGGCGAGGACTGTGTGTCCTTAGCTCAAGGAGAATACGGTAGGGACTGTGTGTCTCGGGACTGGGTGTCCTTTGGTTTCAATACCAAGCCGCTCCAAACCAGATGTACAACTGTCACAGCTGTTGGAACTGGGTCATCAACGACTGTCTTCACTGAGAAACGGGTTCTAATTCCTCAACTCTTTACTTTCCCTGTATTATGTGTTGATGACTTTCACTGTGACTGTTTGAAGAATTTGCTGAAGACTTTCTCTGAATTTCCTCAACCCCAAATTCTTCACGTTAGTTAATCCTCATCTGTATTCTGCGTGCCTGCTCACTATGCAATCTGTTTTCACATTCTTCACTCTGAAATACTGTGATTGTGAATGTTTGCACGTCTGACCATTTACTGTTTCCGCTGTAAGTTAGTCATCAGTGAGGAATTTCCTCAAAAGGAATTTCCTCAGTGATGAAATTCTAAAAATCTTCTATTCACCCCCCTCTAGTCGATATAACACACTTTCACAAACTCTTGGCTCTTCTGAAGTGTTTTATGTAATGACTTGTAACTTAAGCCCGATGGTACTCTGACGCTTTTGAACGTTTTTCTTTGCATGCTTATTCCTCAATTCAATGCACCAATGCTGGAATTCGTCAGATACCATTTGTCATTATGCATCCTCAATTTCTTCATACTATATGTCATATGTATGCATGATTTACAAGACTCAGGGGGAGATCTCCATGATATAAATCATCAATGTGCATTTGTTGTGAAAAGCAAAATCCTCAAGATATGCACATCTTCAGGGGGAGTCTCTCTGAATCTTGATTTCAAATTCCTCAAATGAGTATTTACACTTCATATTTTTATTCCCGTTGAAGACTTAACCTAATTGTCATCAACCACCAAAAAGGGGGAGATTGTAAGTGCATCTAGTGCCCCTTAGTTATTTTGGTGGTTTGAAGACTTATAGGTTAAGTATCTAATGTGTTCTTGAGTGTACACATGATCTATAAGTCGCTGAGGAGTTTGAAATATTTGATGAATATCGAACCCTAAAAATGTACTGTTAAAGGGGGTCGAGGTAACACATTGGAATGAATTTCCTCATGATGCTCAAGCCAAGCGTAATCCTACAAAAAGCCTCAAGTGAGGAATATGAGAGACCTGAGGACTCTCACAATTGAGCGTCCCGACCATTATCGATAGCCATGCCACATCATTGGTATTATCCACACCAACGGTCATATTATTTAAGGGCATTAATGTCAAATCATGTCGGGATGCTCCCAGGCTATAAATAGCCACCCCCACAACCATTAGCTGGTTGGCTGCTCCGTTAGAAACTGACACTTGTCATAAGAGCAACCTAAATTCCTCAGAGTCTTCGAGAGTAATTCATCAGTGAGGAAATACCCCAAACACCAAACCACAAACCGAAAACCAAGTGATTGAGCATCACTGAAGAAGTTGTTCCTGTGTGGAACTGAAGCCTTTTACCTTTGAGGACTGTGCATCCTCCAGGCGGTTAGGCTTCATGGCCTAGAGCAATCCAGCAGTCAATTGTGGATCGCCACGTGACCAAGTTTGTGAGGGTTTGGAAGTCTGCCCTGAAGACTTACCACGAGTGTTGGGTGAGGACTATGTGTTCTTAGCCCAAGGAGAATACGGTAGGGACTGTGTGTCCCGAGACTGTGTGTCCTTTGGTTTCAATACCAAGCCGCTCCAAACCAGATGTACAACTGTCACAGCAGTTGGAACTGGGTCATCAACCACTGTCTTCACTGTGATACGGGTTCTATTTCCTCAACTCTATATATTCCTCAGATTGTGTGTTGATGATTTTCACTGTCACTGTTTGAAGAATTTGCTGAAGACTTTCTCTAAAATTCCTCAACCCCAAACTCTTTACACAAGTTAATCCTCATCTGTTTTCTGCATGCTTTCATACTGTGCAAACTGTTTTCATATTCTTCATCCTGAAAAACTGTTGTAGTGAAACTTTGCACTCCTGATCCTTGTTTCCGCTGTAAGTTAGTCATCAGTCAGGAATTTCCTCAAAAGGAGTTTCCTAAGTGATGAAATTCGAAAAAATCTCCTATTCACCCCCCTCTAGTCGATATAACGCACTTTCAAATGGGTGTGTTTGGATCATCATACCAGACATTGATGTAGTCCAGTAGAACCTTTGGATCCATGGCAAGAGGAATAGCGCTGCCTGAAGCTTGTGCAACACGTTCCTGCTTGTTTCTGATTATGGCTTGAAGAGTTCCATCATCAAACTCATCACTTCCTTCTGATGTAGAAGGGACGTTGATGACTTTGCTTGGGCTAGGCATGATGCCCCTTCCAGCAGTCATTTTAGTCTTCAATGGTGTTGGTGAAGACTTTGTCTCTGATCTCGTGGCAGATGGTACAGAAGAGCTGGAGAGAGCAGGCTGTTCATTGACAATCTGCTAGTGTTCAGACTTTGAGGCCTGTGTAGCCGTTGAGGGTTTTGGAGTAGGTGCAACCTTCTGAGGCAATTGCTCTTTAGGCTTTCAAGCCTTTGGTTTCTGTGGCACAGTCTTCAATTGAGGAATAGTTGTACCAGAAACTTCAGCAGCAGAAGAGGTGGCTGTAGTGGCAGCAGCTGATTCTTCATTGAATTTCATCACTGCAGCTTCTGCTTTCTTCTGAAGTTTAGACAAGTGTTTGTCTTTCTCCTCAGGGTAATCATCAATAGTTTTGATGCTTGAGTAATGTGCTACCTGATGATCACCAAGAGGATGTCTTTTGCAAGGTGGCTTGAGGGCGAATCTCTTCGCATACTTGGGAGTGACAAAGCGATATTCCTTCCACTCCTTAGTCCACCTGCGTTCTATCTTTTGAAGGCTAATTTTCCACTTCGCCATAGGTTCTTGCTCATCCGGCGTGCAGTAATCAAGGTATATATCCTCAGGGATATCAATTGTAGTGTTCTGTTCAAGTTTCTTTCCACCCTTTTGCTTTCTGTCATCTTCCATTTTCTTGAACTAATGCTTTTGCTAAGGAATTTGCACTCTTGAAGATTCTGATGACACTGGCAAAGTTTCTTCGAGGAACGCTGCAAATGAGTTAAGTTGATGAGAACTTAGATATTCATCAGCTGACAATTTTGTAACTGTGAACAGAGTATAGGTGCGAGGAATTTGGAGAGGTCATATGCATTCTCAGATTTGAAGAAATTGATATTTTAAAAGTTGAGGTATTTGACCAGTGGGTTGAGGAATTTGTCTAAGCACTCTGATCTTGGGTTCCAGAGTTGTGCAGATTCGAAAATTTGCACAATTGAGGAATCACGTGAAGAATTTTAGAGGCTTAGTAAAATTCATCAAGTGTTTGAGGAATAGAGTGTGCGAAGCTGATAGACACTGAGGAAAAACATATTTCTCGAATCTAAGGTAAAATAATACATCGAAAGGGATTGTAAAATAGGATTTTAATTACCCTATATGGCGAGCATGAAGAACATAAACTATAACCGTAAGATGCTCCTTGGTTCGAGTCTGCTGCGCCCTAACTTGGCAGTGGATGTAGATGTTCCGCTTCCGGCGTGAGTTCGGCGATGCAGAGGTCGAGGCAGTGAAGCTTTTCCTCGCCGGTGACGAGATTTCTAGCGGTCGCGCTATGTTTTTCTTGAGGCGGAGAGACGTTCGAGAGAACGAAGAGTTTGGAAAGATGGGGTAAGGACGTATTTATAACTCAGGTGAAAACTGTCCGGTCGAATCTTTCGGACCGAACTGCCCTTGCACATTCGTCTCTGCATGACACGTGTAGCCTGAATTTAAAGCGGTGGAGATCGTGCTTATCTGATCGTGGGAATCGGGGTTCAGTTACTGTGTAACAATATAAAAATCATTTTTGAAGATTTGAGGATTTCATTGCAAAATCCTCAGCTGACAAGGACACAGTGAGGATTTTGAACAAATTTCAAGTACAACACATATGAAGAATTGAATAGACTGGGTGAGTATAGCATAGAGGGGAGTAGGGCCCGATCACATTCACTTAGATGACATATCAAATTGAAGAAATAGCTATAAGTGAATGTTGTTGAGGACTTTTAAATCACAGTCCATATATATATATATATATATATATATATATATATATATATATATATATATATATATATATATATATATACACACACATATAGGCAAATGAAAATCATCAAGTATTTTGAGGATTTTGAAAAACTTGAGGATTTTGTGACAAAGCGACAGCTTGATGAATTTCAACTTTCAAGAAAAACAGTTTGAGGAACTTCAAAGTTGGGTGGTGGCGTGACCCACCGTATAAGAATGATGATTTCAGGTGCCGCGTACAATTTCCGTATGGCCTTGAGAACCAGATTCTTCATTGATTTCCTCACACTAAGAGTGATATTCTTCATTGATTGAAGAAAATCGATTCTTCGTGTGTTGCACATCTAAGTCATCAATTTTGCATAAGTGTTAGGATATGTGCATGTTTTTACAAAACATTTGAAGATTCTAATATATTTAGCTCACACCGCAACTTGCAAAACCTTTTCTCATCCAACGGCTTAGTGAAAATATCTGCTAGTTGATCGTCAGTCTTCACATGGTCGATGAGGATATTGCCCTTGAGGACATGGTCCCGAAGAAAATGATGACGAATCTGGATGTGCTTAGTCTTCGAATGTTGTACTTGGTTGTATGCAATCTTGATTGCACTCTCATTGTCGCAGTAGAGAGGCACATTCTTCATGTTGATGCCGTGGTCCTTGAGGGTTTGCTTCATCCATAGAAATTGAGCACAACATGATCCAACCGCAATGTACTCAGCTTCGGCAGTGGAGAGAGAAACGCAATTCTACTTCTTTGAGGACCGGCAAATGACAAGTGCGAGAAGTTGACTTGCGATCCACACGGTCACCAGCATAGTTCGAATCAGAATATCCCATAAGATGAAGATTTGAGCCCTTGGGGTACCATAATCCTAGTGTTGGTGTGTGAGCTAAGTATCGAAGAATATGCTTCACAACCTTATGGTGTAATTCCTTCGGTTTTTCTTGAAAACGTGCACACATGCAAACACTAAGCATTATATCTGGCCTAGATGCACATAAATATAGTAAAAAGCCAATCATCGAGCGATATACCTGTTGATCGAATTATTTACCATTTTCGTCAGTGCAGAGGTAGTCGTTGGTTGGCATGGGAGTCTTGGCGCCTTTGCATTCATGCATGTCGAATATCCTCAGAACATCCTTGAGGTATTTCTCCTGTGGTATGAAGATGTCATTGCATTGTTGACGAATTTGAAGACCTAAGAATAATTTCAGCTCCCCCATCATAGACATCTGATATTCTTCACTCATCATGTAAGCAAATTCATCACTGTAACGTTTGTCAGTACAGCCAAAGATGATGTCATCGACATATATTTGGCACACAAATAGTTCATTGTCATAGGATTTTGTGAAAAGAGTTGGATCGAGTGAACCAGGTTTGAAGACTTTCTTCATGAGGAATTCCTTCAATGTATCATACCACGCCCGAGGGGCTTGCTTGAGGCCATATAGTGCCTTTTTGAGTGTGAAGACTTTGTCTGGATTCTTCGGATCCTCAAGACCTGGGGGTTGAGCAACATATACTTGTTCCTCAAGCTTACCATTGAGGAATGCAATTTTCACATCCATTTGATATAAGGTAATGTTATGATGATTAGCATAATCAAGTAGTATTCCAATAGCTTCAAGTCTAGAAACAGGTGCAAAAGTTTCATCCAAATCAATTCCTTCACCCTGTGTGTAGCCTTGGGCTACAAGTCGTGCCTTATTCCTCACCACTTGACCATACTCATCTTGCCTGTTTCGAAAATCCAATCAGTGCCAATGATATTGTGCTTGCGAGGATTTGGTCGTTTGACGAGCTCCCACACGTCAGTTAGCTTGAATTGAATAAGTTCATCTTGCATGGCTTGAATCCACTCAGGTTCCAAGGAAGCCTCATCAACTTTTGAAGGTTCGTGTTGATGATATGGCAAGCAGTGTTGATTGCTTGAGGCTAGAAACGACGAGGAGTCTGATATTCTTCAAGCATGGTCCATGCCATTTCAACTAGAGTCCTATTCTTTCTTTCGACAATGCCATTCTGGTGAGGAGTATAAGGAGCACACAATTCTTGAGTGATACAAAGTTCATCAAGATAAGCATCAAGAACAGTGTTTTTGAATTCTGTCCCATTATCACTCCTGATGTGTTTGATCTTGACGCCGAAGTTCGTCGAGGACCTTGAGGAAAATCGTTTGAAGACTTCCTGCACTTCAGTTTTGTACCGAATGATATGCACCCAAGTATATCTGGAATAATCATCAACTATGACAAAGCCGTATAAAGATGCTGCATTTTTTAGAGTGGCATAATGGGTAGGTCCAAATAAATCCATGTGAAGCAATTCAAATGGGCGAGTAGTAGTCATGATAGTCTCCGAGGGGTGTTTGGATCTGGTTATTCTTCCAGATTCACAAGCACCGCAGAGGTGGTCCTTGAGGAATTTGACCGATTCGATGCCAATGACATGCTTCTTCTTCGCAAGCGTGTGCACATTCCTCATACCTGCATGACCAAGTCTTCGATGCCATAGCCAGCCTTCTGAGGTTTTTGCTAGTAAGCATGTTGCTGGTTGAGGACGTGTAGAGAAATCAGCAATGTACAAATCCCCTCTTGTAGCACCTTCGAAGACTTTGGATCTATCAGATTCCATGATGAAAACACATCTATATTTTCCAAAGATAACAACCATATCAAGATCACAAATAATTGAGACTGACATGAGGTTAAACCCAAGGGATTCAACAAGCATCACTTTGTCCATATGCCTGTCCTTGGAAATAGTCACTTTGCCAAGTCTCAATACCTTGCTTTTACCTTTGTCAGCATAAGTGATTTGCTTCAGTGGAGATGCAGTCAGTGGCATATTCATCAACAAGCTATTGTCACCAGTCATGTGGTGTGTGCAGCCACTATCAAGAACCCACTCAGTACTCTTGGGTTTGTCATCCTGCAGATGAATTAGTACAGCTTACCATCTCATATGCTTCAAACTTGAAGAATATGATATCAATTTCATCGGATAGGAATTTCATGATAAACATTAGATTTGAGGACGTGTGAAATGTTATCATTTCATCAATGTTAGCTTGCTTCCAATCGAGCCTTTTCCTCAGGTCTCCAGCAAATTCTTCAGATGATGATTTTCATCTGGAGACCTGACCTGCGGAAGTGATTATTTCAATTTCTTCACCACCCACATCTGAAGGGGTGGTAAAGAGTTCATCTTCATGCGAGCACCATATGAGAAAGGGGGCATTGATGCTAATGCACTTCTTTTCACAGTAGGCGGGTTAGAGTACTCAAATGAATAGGCAGAGAAGTTCTTTGAGGACTTATGAACATATTGATTTCAGGAGTAATGCTCATATTCATATCCCTTGTACATTCCCTGCATGTTAGTAGCATTAGCACGAGTACGAGCATAGTTTTGACTAGTTGAGGATTTTGATCCTCTTGAAGACTTTGGTCCTCCTGAGGAATTTGATCTGGGTTCAGATTGTTCATAGGTGGTGTCATGAGGACATTCACGTGAAGATTTTCAAGGCAACATTTGGGGACCCAGATTTTCCTCAGGGGTGGTCCATTCCTGCAATTAGTTCCAACATATCAAGCAAATATTTCACCAGATTGATTTTTGAACAGTTTATAGTTGGAGTCAAATGACTCATCGGAGGAATATGATAATTCATATGCAAAGCCTGTTAGATTGGATGGATCAACACGAGGCCCTTTAGCAGCAACCCATGAGGTTTTGGGATACTGCTCAGGATTCCAGTATGATCCATCAGCATTCAGTTTCCTTTCAACGACAGTTCCTTCTTTGCTCGGGTTCCTGTTCAAGATCTGCTTTTTGAGCACATGGCAAAGGGTTTGATGCCCTTTGAGATTTTTGCACATGCCTGTCACATACAATTCCTTCAGCCCTGCATTTTCATCAGTGACATTTGTGGTTTCCTCAAGAGAGAAATTTGATACCACATGAGCAGTTGAAGAATTTGTAGCAATAGAAGCATTTGATGATTCTGGTGAAGAATTGGCAGTTTCACGTTCGATGCATTTGAGACACGGTGGAATGAATTCAACCTGAGAGACACTGATCTGTTGAGCATGTAATGAATCGTTTTCCATCCGAAGATCATAATGAGACATCCTGAGCTTCTCAATACAATGTTTCCTTTGAAGAAATTCATAGGAAAGTTTCTCATGATCAGCCAAGAGTGTGCCATGACAATCTTGAAGATTATCAGATCTGGACTGAAGACTTTTCATATCTTCAGTGAGGATTTGGGTAAGATTCATTTCATCATTCAACTGATCATCGCCTCTGTCTAGCAGCTTCTGAAGCTTTTCAAGGGTAGTTTGTTGTTTAGTTGCAATGTTGGAAAGTTTACTGTAACTGGTTTTTTTATAATCAGCAGGTTCACACTCACTTGAATCAGAGGAGGAAGTATCATTCGGTACCTTTGAACCTTTTGCCATGAAGCAATAGGTTGGAGCGAAGTCATCAACATAGTCATCAGTGTGGATGGCATTGTCGTTTTCTTCAAGGTTGAAGATTGACTTGCTCACGAATGTGGTAGCTAGAGCAAGACTAGCCTGTCCGGATTCTGAGTCTTCTTCAGAACCCTCCAATTCATCACATTCCTCAGATTCTGCCTCAGTATCCATTTCCTTGCCAATAAGTTCCCGAGGCTTTCTGAAACTAGTCTTCTTGTGTGAGGAGGACTTTGAGGATGTGGATTTTGAAGATTTCGTCTTTTCTTCGAGTCATTAGAGATTTCCTCCTTGTATTTGTTCTTCTTTGATTCCTTCACCCAATGAGAAGAGTCAACAATATAGTGACCTGATTTCTTGCATTTGTGGCAGGTTCTTTTCTTGTAGTCCTCCGATGAAGATTTTTATTTCCTCATATCTCTTCTTGAAGATTTACCAAACTGGCCACGTCTTGTAAACTTCTCGAATTTCCTCACGGGCATTGTAAGCTCCTGTCCAAGTTCTTCAGGATCACCAATGCTGCAATCCGAGTCTTCTTCTTCACATGAGGAATTTTCTTTGGCCTTCACTGCACGAGGTCTAGAATAGCTTGGTCCATATAGATCTCTCTTTTCTTCTTGTTGGAATTCATGAGTATTGAGTCTTTCGAGTATATCAGCAGGATCAAGCATCTTGTAGTCTGGTCTTTCTTGAATCATCAAAAGCAAAGTATCAAATGATGAATCCAAAGATGTTAGCAGTTTCTTCACAACTTCATGGTCAGTAATGTCTCGAGCTCCCAGTGCTTGCAGTTCATTTGATATGTTAGAGAGGCGATCAAAGGTATCTTGGCAGCTTTCATTGTCAAGCCTCTTGAAGAGATTGAAGAGATTGCGAAGAAAATCAACACGAGAGTCACGCTGAGTTGATACTCCTTCATTGACTTTGGACAGCCTTTCCCAAATTAGTTTTGCTGAGCCCAAAGCAGTCACTGTGCCATACTGACCTTTGCTCAGATGAACGCAAATGATATTCTTCGCTTGAGAATCAAGTTTCTTGAATTTCTTCACGTCAGCGCACAGATAGTAGAAGTGATGAGGGGAACACCATGTTCCACAATATACGAGAGATCATTGTCTATAACTTGTTGATGCATCTGCATCTTGGTCTTCCAGAAGGGAAAGTCCTTTCCTTCGACAGTAGGACATCCTGTAGTAACCTTGATCATGCCTGCATTTGACATAACTAAATCTCCAGGTGGTTAAACGAAAATCACACAGAACAAGGGAGTACCTTGCTCTGATACCAATTGAAAGTGCATTATATCGACTAGAGGGGGTGAATAGGAGATTTTTAGAATTTCATCACTGAGAAAATTCCTCCTATCGAAATTCCTCACTGATGAATAACATGCAGTGGCAAGAGCAACGGATCAGGGGTGCAAAGTATCACTACAACAGTTTTCTAAATGAGGAACATGGAAAACATATTGCACAGTACGCAGGCACAGCTTAAACAGGTGAGGATTAACTAGCATGAAGAATTTGAGGTTGAGGAAATTCAGATAAAGTCTTTAGCAAATTCTTTAAACAGAGACAATGAAAATCTTCAACATATAATATTGAGGAATTGAATGAGTTGAAGAAATAGAACCTGTATCACAGTGAAGACAGTGGTTGATGACCCAGTTCCAACTCGTGTGATAGTCGTACGTCTGGTTTGGAGTGGCTTGGTATTAAAACCAAAAGACACACAGTCCCGGGACGCACAGTCCTGGGACACACAGTCCCTACCGTATTCTCCTTGAGCTAAGAACACACACTCCTCGCCCAACAATCGTGGTAAGTCTTTAGGGCAGACTTCCAAACCCTTACAAACTTGGTCACCCGGCGATCCTCAATTGACTGCTGGACTGCTCTAGACCATGACCCCTAACCGTGTGGAGGATGCATAGTCCTCAAAGGCAAAAGGATTCAGTTCCATAGAGGAACAAATTCTTCAGTGATGCTCAATCACTTGGTTTTTGGTTTGTGGTTTAGTGTTTGGGGTATTTCCTCACTGATGATTTACTCTCCGACTCTCTGAGGAATTTGGGTTGCTCCAAATGACAAGTATTAGTTTCTCGCGGAGCAGCCAACCAGCTAATGGTTGTGGGGGTGGCTATTTATAGCCTGGCAGCATCCCGACATGATTTGACATTAATGCTCTTAAATATTATGATCATTAGTGTAGATAAGATCGGTAATGTGGTGCGAATTGCGGCAATGGTCGGGACCCTCAACTGTGAGATTCCTCATATCTCTCAAATTCCTCACTTGAGGCTTTTGGTAGGATTAGGCTTGGGTTGAGTATAATGAGGAAATTCATTCCGGAGTGTAACCTCGACCCCCTTTAACAGTACGGTGTTCCTATGACTCGAGAGTGAAGAAGATGAAACAGAAAGAATAAACCTTCATGCTTCAAAGTCTTCGGATCAATTTCATCGCAATTTCTTCGCAATCAAACTCTTCAGCAGAAGACCAATTTCTTCAGCCGAAGATATACATTTTTAGGGGTCGATATTCATCGTATATTTCAAACTCCTCTGCGACTTATCGATCCTATGTACACTCATGAACACATGAGATACTTAACCTATAAGTCTTCAAACCACCAAAATCACTAAGGGGCACTAGATGCACTTACACATACAAGCCATGCAGAAGCTTAAAGCCGTGTGAGTATACACAGATGAAAGGTAAAAGGCATAAAGCCTGACTATCTACTTTTCCCTTCCAAAGGGGTCAGGTCGTAGCTGGGACACCAGCTACTCGACGTCGTCAACGTCTAGGTAGAACCCACCTGATGGTTTGTGGGTGTCTTCTGCAACAGTTATTAAGAAAACATGAGTACGAAAGTACTCAGCGGGACTTTAAATCAGATCTGTCTACTCATGAACACGTAACAACAAGGGGGTTGTGGGGTTTCATGTAGCAAGCCAACTTTTACTCTTGGCTAACCTGTACTACGACTATGATTACTTTTGAACAAGTTGGAGATGTCGTACACGAGTCCACTCTCTCCACAACAATACACCACCATGGACCCTTTCTCATCTCCCTACGAGAATGGCATCCATGGTACTCACACTTGTCTTGATACTTTTATGAGTAGCCATTAAAGTTAACTATGAACAACATATGTTTCCATGTAGTTCGTATCCAAGGACGCGACTATTCGAATAGATCATAACCCTGCAGGGGTTTACTTCTTCACACACACTATCGCCACTTATTGCCATGTGCACTTCATGCACCTCAGCAACCTTCAAGTGGAAGCCCAGCGAGGGAGTCGGCCATGACCGTTAACCACACTAACACCTAGTCCAGGTTTATCGCCTATTTGCGTCTTAACCCGCATAGAAGTCCGGACGAAGTTTTCGCTACGGCCTCGAACAATGTGTGCGGGGTTCCCAAGCCCGCCATCTGGGTGACACTTGGTACACCATGCCACTGCCTACCGCATCACAGCCTGCCTCTAAGGTCAGCGCTATGCACGGCCCCTAGCATATGCTACCAACACCAGAAACTATTTGCAACTCACGGACCGAGTACTAGTCAATTCATAAGTCGAGAGGGTCGATTAAGTATCCCAATGTGTGGTAGCATCTAGTCTTGGATCACATACACGGAACTCGGTTCCTAGGAACTGATCTAATGAGACAACCCTCCATGTACTCCTACACAACCTCTCATTGGTACCTTTACTAAACTGTGTTCAACACTTATCTTTTGTCACTACAAAACACTCTTTCACTCCAGTTCATCATCGAGATGAAATAGGCCTGAGACAACTCTAAGCATAGCAGGGTAAGGCACATCATGTCTCAAGCAACTAAGAGGTATGCTAGGTTGTATGGTTTACCTATTTACTTTGACAATGACAGGTCATGCAGAGGAATGGGTTCAACTACCAAAGCAAGTAGCATTTGAACCGATGTGTCCTAATGCAATAAATGAGAGCAGGAGCGAGAACATGTGATTTTATCGGAATGCTACAAAGGGGTGCTTGCCTTGTTGATCAACGGAGGGATACACTCCTTCAATTGGATATTCCTGAGTATCAAGTAGAGCGAAGCCTACCGCAATGCAAATATGTAACAATGAATACACGACAAGTGCAACAATTTGATGCATGATCATGACATAAAAAGAATATGTTGGATGAGCTAATGCACCTATTAATAAATTGGTTGAAGATGGTTTGAATGAAAGATTCAAATTCCACTTCACATAAGGTATTTTAAAATACCCTTTAATTGATTTGACCTTATGAGCAGGTATAACTTGTTCTGTCATACATGATAATAGCACCATTGAATTCCTTGAATTTTTCTAGTAATAATATATATAATTCATTTCAATATGAGTTACTAATTATTTTCTATGAATTTTAGAAGTTTTAAACTATTTTTTAAATTAAATGAAACCAGAAAGGTATTTACTTCGTCAGCATTGCACGAGCATGAGATTAGCTGGTCAAACGACCGTTGTAGGTCAAATCTGACATGTGGGGTCCTCATGTGAATGATACGGTCATTAATCAGGAATTAGAATTAAACTTCAAACTTAATTTGTGGGGTTGGGCCCACTATCACTAACTAATTAGGGTATAATTAATCAAATTAATGATTTTAACTTAACCCAAAATTTAACCAGGGCTGGTCCCACCTGCTAGTGATGTAGGGGGTCAAACCCTGTCGTCAAACTGGTCGGGTTCACCGGCGTTTAACCGCTAGTGGCACGAGATACCATGGAGGGGGTCCGGTATCGCCCTTCTGCGACCAAAATGACGGCGAAGTCCATCTACAGAACCGTCCACTCACCAGCGCCTACAATGGGGCAAGCCCGAGGAGCTGAGATTGCCCAAAGCATCGCCGGCGGTGAGCTTAGCGACTGTCGAGGTCGATGGTACAGGTGGTGGGATCCCCACGTGAGACCACCTACATGCTCTACCCAAACAATCGATCCTAACAACGTCACTCACTCAACCCGAGGGGCATCGGAGTGTCTCCGATGTCGAGATCGCATGGCGGAGCTCTTCGGGATCCGATGAAATCGGAGGCTATGATGCTCAATCCATCGGGGAAGAAGGGGAATGGATTCTCCAACTCGCAGTGGTCTCATAGCCATTGAAAGTGGGCTCGGGGACGACTTGACGACGAAGAATTGATGACGGTGGCTTCAGTGGCCGGAGGTTGAAGATGACAGCGGCCCTGGCATTCCGCGGCGTCTAGTGAGGTGTGGCTCGACGAGGAGCAGCGCCATGTCAAGGCAGATCTTGGGGGCTAGTCAAAGGTGAGAGGGAGTGGTAGGGCTGCACTAGCCACGACGGAGCGCTTCGGCTGCGACAGCCATGGCGGCAGAGACGAGAGGAGAGATAAAACTGCATTATATCGACTAGAGGGCGAGTGAATAGGCGATTTTTTACAAATTCAACACCGAGGAAATTCCGGGTGAGGAAAGTCCTCGGTCATGAACTGGGTGCAGCCGAAATAGTACTAAGACAGATGTGCAAAAGTGACCACTACAAAGTACTTAGAGTGAATGGATAGGTTCGGTTTGCATAGGTCACTTATACAGGATAAGCATGTGATGAATAACTCAGATGAAGAATTTGAGGCCAGGAATTAGGATAAATTCTTCAGTCAAATTCTTCAATTAGTACAGACGAAAGGCTTCAACATGCAATTGAGGAAACGAGAAGAGTTGAAGAAATAGAACCAGTAGCTCGATGAATACAGTGGTTGATGACAGAATTCCAATTGTTGTGACAATTGTACGTCTGGTTTGGAGCGGCTTGGTGTTGAAACCAAAGGACACACAGTCGTAGGACACACAATCCATACCGTATTCTCCTTGATCTAAGGACACACAGTCCTCGCCCAACACTCATGGTAATTCTTCAGGGAAGACATCCAAACCCTCACAAACTAGCTCACCCGACGATCCATTATGGACTGCTAGATGATCTAAACCATGACACCTAACCTTCTGGAGGATGCATAGTCCTCAAAAGTAACAAGCGTCGGTTCCACACCGGAACAATCTCTTCAGTGATGCTCAATCACTTTGGGTTTTCTATTTTGGTTTGGGTGTTTGTGGTTTTTCCTCACTTGATGATTTTTTCTCATAGTCCTCGAGGAATTGGGTTCCTCCAAATGACAGGTATCAGATTCTCTCGGAGCAGCCAACCAACTAGTGGTTGTGGGGGGGGGGGGTATTTATAGCCGGGGAGCATCCCGACATTATATGACATTATTGCCCTGAATGATATAATCGTCGTGTGGATAAGATTGGGGACAGGTGGCGCGCGGCGCGGCAACAGTCAAAACTTTCAATTCTGAAAGTCCTCATGTATCTCATTTTCCTCACTTTGAGGATCTCATAGTTGTAGGTTTGAGTTGAGCATCATGAGGAAATTATTTCCTTAGTTTTACTTCGGCCCCCTTTAACAGTACAGTGTTCCTATGACTCAAGAATAAAGAAAATGAAACAGAAAGAGTAAATCCTCACGCTTCAAAGTTTTCAGAGTATTTTGTTCACGACACACCGAATTCCTCATCTTCAATGTCTCCATGAGGAATATCAATTTCTTCACAATTTCTTCGTAGTCAAAGTATTTAAGGAGTGACCAAATTCTTCACCCGAAGGCCTATATTTTTGGCGGTCGATATTTATCGAATAACTCAAACTCCTCGGCGACTTATAGAGCATGTGTACACTCACAAACATATCAGTCTCTTAACGTATAAGTCTACAATACACCAAAATCACTAAGGGGCACTAGATGCACTTACAATCTCCCCCTTTTTGGAGGTTGATGACAATTAGGTTAAGTTTTCAACGGGGATAAAAGTATGAAGTGTAAGTACAGAGTTTGAGGAATTTGATTGCAAGATATAGACAAACTCCCCCCTAAAGATGTGCATATTTGAAGAATTTTCTTTGAACTACAAATGCACATTGATGATTTATATCATGGAGATCTCCCCGTATATCTTGTAATTCATGCATGCATTTAACATATAGTATGAGGATTTTGAAATGCATGATGAAAATGGTGTCTAATGAATTCCAGCAAGTATGCATTAAATCAACTTGACGAATAAGCATGGGAGGAAAAATGTTTAAAAGCGTTAGACCTCCACGCGACTTAAGTTACAACTCATTACAGGAATAACTTCGGAAGAATGAGAGTTTGTAACTTAATGAAGTTTATAATAGCTATTAAGTAGACCCGCTTGAAGACTAACTCAGATTCCCCCACCCCCTATCATCAAGTGACGAAAAGGGACAAAAACTAAGGACTTATGCCCTTGAAGAATTTCACTTCTAAGTTGGAGGAGGTTCGTTGGGGTCGGCCGTTGTAGCAGTGTCATCAATGTCTTCAGCTTCATTGGTTGTGCGGGTTGAAGAAAATGAACTGGACACTAGTTGAGGAACAGGGATCTTTTTGAACTTCTTCTTCTTAGTCCAAGACCAGTCAAAGTGTTGCTAGAAATCCATCTCTGCAAGTTCCTCGGGAGTCTTGTAGTGAGACAGAATAAACCATGTGCGATCAAAAATCTCATGCAGGTAGTAGTAATTTTTCTTCACTGCATTCCTGGTTGCATTGAGGTCTTTGACAATTTTTCCAAGCTGAAGCTTGACCCATTTGTGGTTGCGATCAATCTTCTAATGAAGAGTTAGCAAGACCTCAAAGTCATCCATCAAACGCGGTGCAGTTGGGCTTGGTGGTTCTTGAGATACAGTGTCATCATTGGTAGAATATGACACTAGTTTGTGAAATTGTCCATCAAGGGGCCTTGTGCCTTCATCAATCACTGATTTGCCTTTGCCTGCAATTTCATCAATGGAGCTCTTGACGACTTCAATTGTTGGCGGATAAGTTTGATGATTTAGAATGTCATTTTTGTATGGAATACCTGACCTCTTTCTTATGAATTTTATGATCTAGGGAGTGTAAAGCTTCAAATCTAGTGGTGACAGAGCAGAGTGGGATAATGTCCTCAGGAAGAAGTCATGAAGATTTATCGGGAGTCCGTTTATGATATTGAAGAGAAAATTCTTCATGATTCCCACTATTTCTTAATCATTTGAATCATGAGCCTTGATTGGACAGAAAGCCTTGGCCAGAATGCGATACACTGTCCTCGGCACATAGATTAATTCATTATGGACAAAAAGTCTCCAACCACTACTAAAATTTAGAAATTTGCCGTCTGCCATGGCGGACGGCAAAGGGGGGAACCACTGACGGCAAAGGCTTTGCCATCGGTCAGCAAACGACAAAGTAGATGACAAAAAAATCCGGTGAAGAGGTTCTTTGTCGTCTGCTTTTTCAAAGCAGACGGCAAAGAATCTTTGCCATGAGGGGGCAGACGGCAAAATAAATGGGACGACACATACACCAACGACCCCGTTAAGTGTTAACGGCAGGCCTCCTCTCTTTGTCGTCTGCCATCCCCCCTTTGCCATGTGGGGGCGGACGACAAAGGGGGGAACCAGCCCCCTCTCTCTCCCGTCTTTGTTGTCTGCCATCCCCCCTTTGCCATGCGGGGACAGACGGCAAAGAGGGGAGAGAGAGGGGGCTGGTTCCCTCCTTTGCCATGTGGGGGTAGACGGGAAAGGGGGGAACCAGCCCCTCTCTCTCCCCTCTTTGTCGTCTGCCATCCCCCCTTTGCCATGTGGGGGTAGACGGCAAAGGGGGGAACCAGCCCCCCCTCTCACCCCCTTTGTCGTCTGCCATCACCCCTTTGCCATGTGGGGGAAGACGACAAAGGGGGGAATCAACCCCTTTTTAATTTATTTCTTATTATATCCAACATTTTTCACAATAATCAGGATATATATATATATATATATTTGACATAAATAAATTTCTTTCCGTACTCATAACCATATTAAAATAACTTTCATCCATAGTACATACATATTATGCAAGTTGCATCCGTACCAAACCATATATTACACCAGTTTCATCCACATGCATACAAAGTTTCATATATATCCATATACTACAATAGTTTCAATACAAGGTTCCGTGGAGCCATGTTACAAGAAATCATTTTCAAGCATTCCATCAATATAATCCAAGCTTCCCGTGAAGTGAATGTAATCTGCAAAATGACAAATAAGAAAGTTAGAATAATAATACTAGATGAAGAAGTATATATATGTTATTTTGGAGAGAAATTAGCTAAGTATAGGCCATTTAATAGATAAATTAGGTGGAACAGGTCATCTTGGAGCTACATAGCCTTATTATGTAATTTAGGAGAGAACTTAGCTAAGTATAGGTCATTCTAGAGCTAACTTGGATAAAAATATGTCATTTTGTAGCCAACTATAATTATTAATCCATTTTGACCTTATTATGTCATTTTGGAGCTAAATTAGTCATTTTAATGAGCTAACCAAGGTTTTTATGATGTTTTTACCTAACAATGCTAATTATGTCATTTTGGAGGATAATTAGCTAAGTATGTCTTTGTTGGGGAAAATAACCTACGTAGAAGAAGAAAGAGAAGAAGCAAGAAGAGAAGAAGAAGGAGAAGAAAAAGAAGAAGAAGAAGGAGGACGAGGAGAAGGAGGAGGAGAAGGAGAAGGAGAAGGAGGACCTCCTTCTCCTTCTTCTACTCCTTCTTCGCCTTCTCCTTATCCTCCTCCTTCTCTTCTTCTTCTTCTCTTCTTCTTCTTCTTCCTTCCTTTCATTTTTCCTCTTTCTTCTCCTATTTTCCCCTTCTTCAGGCTAAATTAGCCAAGAATGCCTTTTTGGAGCTAATTATGTCATTTCACGGATAATTAGCTAAGTATAGGTCATGTTTTAGTAAATAGACCATTTTGGAGCTAACTAAGCTAATTATGTCATTTAGGTGGAAGCCTAGATAACTATAGGTCGTTTCGGAGCTAACTTGGGTAAAATAGGTCATTCTGGAGCAAACTATGCTTATTAAGCCATTTTGGATCTAGCTAGGCTAATTATAGGCCATTTAATACCTAAGTTAGGGGGAATAGGTCATCTTGCAGCTACGTAAGCCTTATTATGTCATTTAGGAGAGAACTTAGCTCGCTCTAGGTCATTTTTTATTAAATAGGTCATTTTGGAGCTAACTAAGCTAATTATGTCATTTTGTAGGATAATTAGCCAATTTAGTCTTTCTTGGATGAGTCTAAGCTACGTAGAAGAAGAGAAAGAGAAGAAGCAAGAAGAGAAGAAGAAGTAAAAGAAGAAGGAGGAGGAGGAGAAGGAGAAGGAAGAGGAGAAGAAGAAGAAAACAAGAAGGAGAAGGAGGAAGAAGAAGGAGAAGGATGAGCTCATCCTTCTCCTTCTTCTACTCCTTCTTCTCCTTCTCCTTCTTCTTCCTCCTTCTCCTTCTTCTTCTTCTCTTCTTCTTCTTCCTTCATTTCATTTTTCCTCTTTCTTCTCCTCTTGTCCCCTTCTTCGGGCTAAATTAGCTAAGAATGCCTTTTTGGAGCTAATTATGTCATTTCGAGGATGATTAGCTAAGTATAGGTCATGTTTTATTAAATAGACCATTTTGGAGCTAGCTAAGCTAATTATGTCATTGAGGTGGAAGCCTAGCTAACTATAGGTCGTTTTGGAGCTAACTTGGGTAAAATAGGTCATTCCGGAGCAAACTATGCTTATTAAGCCATTTTGGATCTAGCTAGGCTAATTATAGGCCATTTAATACCTAAGTTAGGGGGAATAGGTCATCTTGGAGCTACGTAAGCCTTATTATGTCATTTACAAGAGAACTTAGCTAACTATAGGTCAGTTTTTTATTAAATAGGTCATTTTGGAGCTAACTAAGCTAATTATGTCATTTTGTAGGATAATTAGCCAATTTAGCCATTTTGGAGCTAACTAAGCTAATTATGTCATTTAGATGGAAGTCTAGCTAATTTTTATTAAAACACTAGAAATAACATACCATTATCGTCATCACGGCGGTGAAGCACGGTGGCTCTGGCTTGTTTCACCTGGAGAAGGCTCCATTGTAGAAGGGTCATGCGATGTGTTTCGGGAGACATTTTGCACCAAACATCGTTTGCAATGTGTCGTTAGCATGAGGACACTCTTAAGATCACTCCACTGAAATGAAACTCACCGTTCCCGCCACGTTAATGACTGGCATCGGCGGAGGGACTTGGACGCTCTTCTCACACAGAGACTGTACATTTGGTTTCGACAAGTCAAACTTTTTATTTATTAATGAAACGGACATTCAAATGCAAGATTTGAAATAACATGAAGAAGAAACTTACCACGAAGAGCTCATATATGGCCCTGTTAGACGCATCATTCCGTGCCCTCTCCGCCTCCACCAATCCAGTCGTTCTCTCCTCCAGCTCCCTAATCTCCTTATCCTTCTCCGCCATAGCCGCCTGCATTGCATCTCTTTCTTTCTGAATAGCAGCCTGCAACACAACTCATTGTTAGAAATGTAATCATATTGGTTCCAACGCACAACATGAAGTGGAAAGATAGTTGAGTCCATTAAACTAACCTCGATGGCGAGCTCGACTGGCCGTGGACGACGTGCTATCTCCGGATAGGAGCTCGTTTAGCGTGCCTTTACCTGCCGGAGAGTGCTAGGACAACGTATAAGGCCGTCTCCAATGGCGATCGAGCCATGGGGCCTCCCATTGCCAGCTATCATCACCATCTCTGGATCAATAGGCCCCTCACTCGGGTTAAAGTCCTCCCCTTTCCTCGCCTTCCCGTGATCTGTGTACTTCACGAGCTTGTGGTGGGAGGAGATGTTGGTGAAGTTTTTTGGATGCTCGAGGTCAGACTCAGAGAATGCCTTGACCTTCTTGTACGAGGCAGTATGGGCCATCGCATACAGGTCATACATCCGTGGCACCTCCGTCTTATTGTGGCGCGCCTAAGAGAGAGAGAGAGAGGAAAATTGTATTAGTAAAGGGCTCAAGATAGCATTAAGAATGAATTGCATGAGGCATGAAGCAAACCACATACCCAGTTCTCGCCAAATTGGATTAAGTTGACGCTCCCTTGATGGTGTGGCACACCAACCATTTTGCCACGCCTCTCCTTAGCGTTGTTGTGGCTGGCCTCCCATGTTTCGGAGCACCACTGATCCACCAAGGCCTCCCAACAATCCATCTTATCCACACACCATCTTGGGGGCACCTAAGTTAATGAAGATAAATTTGAGCGCGTAAGAACCAAATCAAGGAAACTAACTACAAAGCCTTAATAATATGTAATTGCCTTCATGTAATGCTCCTTCTCCATCTTAGCATCACGATACTTCGCCTTGTCAATCCTAATAAGCCGCGTGGCATAGTAGTCTCGAACAGCCTGCACCCGAGCCTCGTGCCGAAAGTTTTGAAGTAGGCGGCGACATTCAGTTTTGATAACCTTTGCCGCGTCCTCCTCGTATCCCTCCTCACACCTGTAGTAGGTCTGCAAATGAGATAACACCGATTAGTACAATAAATAGCTATGGTTTATTTATAATTGTGTGAAGGAGAAATTACCCAGAACTGTCGGATCACCATGTCGGCCCTCGTGTGGCACAAAACACCGTCGATCTCCACCTCCGGCGGGGCTGGGGCACCCAAGTAGTGCTCCTAGGTCATTCCTACCTCTCGCTCCTGACCGGGCAACGTAACAAACCCTGGGAAGTTTTTACGGCAAAGCACACCAAGGACGCTGTTGGGCTTGCGGACACCCTTGGCAACAATCCAACCCCTACAGTATAACAAATTAAAGCCAAAACATTAGATATTTGAGAAACACGAAGGCAAAAGGTTAAATAAGAGTAAATTAACTTACTTGTCCCCATTTGGCTTAATCGAGCACCTCTGCTCCGGGGTCGCCGGCAGGAGCGGGAGCCCCGGACTACCACACTGGTAAACGGTAGCCCCCTCACCCAGCTCCTCGTCGCTACCAGCATGGCCACTTGGCTCAGCCCAGGTATCCCACTTGGTCTCTTGGGACGTACCCTCATCCCTACTTTGCTCCGGAGTCGCCTGGAACGAAGCCTCTTGGACACAAGTCTCGTGTGTCGAAGGCTCGTCGACCTGAGGCTCGTCGACCCGAGGCTCATGAACCGGAGACCATGTAGCCTCCACCTCAGACGAATCCACCCTAGAAGTCCTGTGCTCAGGTGAATCAGCTTGGGGTGGTGGCGGAGACCGTGTAGCCTCCACCTCAAAAGGCGTGGCAGCCACCACCCTACCTCTCCCGTGGCCACGTGTACCTTTAGTACAACATAAATACCAGCATGAGTAATAAAATGTATATAAATACCAATATGCATACAACATGAGTACAACATAAATACCAACATGAATACAACGTGTACCTTTAGTACCTCTCGGCTTCGCGGGGGGTCGGCCTCCTCTCACGGGGGGCGCTCCTTGCAGAGTAGAGAGCAACGCTCTCCGAAGAGGCTAGTTAGGAATGGAAGTACCCATCCCATCACCCGCCGACGAAGAAGGAGCCACAGAGTGCTTTCGACCCTTTCCCACCATCTTTGAACACGTGTCATGACAAAGAGTAAATGAAATTAGTACAACATAAATACCAACATGAGTAATAAAATTTATATAATTTAAGTGTATCATCATCATAAATACCAACATGACTAATAAAAATTGAATATCTAACATGAACTCAAAATTTATATATAGTATAATAGTTGAATACCTGACATGAACTAATAACAATCGTGCTCGTCTATATATGCTTCGGGGTCGATAAATGCATCATGATCATCACTATCATCAATAAATGCATCATCATCATCACTATCATGAATAACATGTGGAAGGCCACCATTATCTAATCGGTCAAGAAGTGACAGGTTATCCGCAGTAGTAACCACTTCTTCTTCCAGCTCTTCCTGTTCGGGCTCAGGGGTTAAGACGGATTCACTATCGCTGTCTACTTCAATGTTCTGGGGTTAAGTAGAGCGGTTCTTGAAACGTTTCTTGGACATACGTGTTTCTTGGAAGAATTCTCCTTCATATGTGTCTGGGTTAATGTGAGGTTCGTAATCCTCTTCATTAAGGGTAGGTGGTCTAAAATGTGGTGGCACTTCATAAACGACATCCCAACCTTTGAGATTTGGATTAGTTTGGCAGGCCCACGGTAGATAGAAAACTTGTGTCGCCTGTTGAGCTGTAATATAGACATTAGGAACATCGAAGTGGGTGTTTTGGTTGATTTCGACTAGTCCTATATGTCCACGAGTCCTTCTAGTCTCCCTCGGCTCAAACCAATAACATTTCAAGACTACGACGGTCGGTGGGTTTTCACCATAGAATAGAAATTCATAAATTGCTTCAACTCTTCCATAATACTCGGTGTCTCCTTCGCCGATAGCAGAGACATAACAATTTGTAGTCTTTAGGTCGGGCATAGATAGCTCTTTGCCAAAGGTACGAAAGTGATACCCGTTGATGTTGTATTTGTCAAATGAACAGACCTTATAGTCAAAACCATTAGCGACTTATCTCAACTCGGCGTCCATAGACTCTGCATCAGCCTACAAATTTAATACGAAAGAATGGATGCATTAGCTGCAAATTAGAACAAGAAATCAAATGGGCCCTTAATGGTAATTAATTACCCTTTGTTTGAACCAAGAGATGAAACCTGGATAGTCGCCTCCATGCTTTGCGAGAAGCTCATACTCTTCGACGGAATCCTTTTCGATGACCGCTCCATCCGACAATTTGGCACCGTATCGACTATATCAAATATCCAGGAATAAGAGTAGTTCAAAGCAATTAGAAGTTGCGAAACAATAAATTACCGAGAACTTACTCGATGTACGGCCGCACTTCTGTTAGGTTGGTGAAGATATACAATGAAATGGTCCGCCATTCTTCGACATCCAACGATTTCCCTTTGGAAGCACCGGATGGTGCGAGCTTACCTTTGAATAGGCTGAGGTTGGATCGAACTTTTTCGGATCGCCATCATTGTACCGAGGCTTCTGGTTATGCAAATGATGATTTTTGGCTACGTAGTGTGCTGTCACAAAGTTTGTCGCCGCCTCAGTAAGGAATGCCTCGGCCATCGATGCTTCAATTATACGTTTATTTTTACACTTAGCTCGAAGCGTCTTCTGCATCCTCTCAGTTGAGTAGCACCATCGATTTTCAACGGGCCCCCCATTGTTGCCTCGGTCGGGAGATGCAAAATCAAATGTTGCATTGGATTAAAGAAGCCCGGTGGAAAGATCTTTTCTAATTTGCAGATCAACTCCGGCGCCAACTCTTCCATTTCATCTAGCACGCCAGGCAATAGTTTTTTCGCACAAAGAGAACGGAAGAAATAGCTCAGATCTGCCAGTACTGGCCATTCATCCTCAGGGATAAAGCCACGCAACATCACCGGCATTACCCGCTCAATCCATATGTGCCAATCATGACTCTTGAGACCAAATATTTTCAATTTCTCAAGACTCGCTCCCCTCTTTAGATTTGCAGCATACCCACTGGGGAACATCAACCGCATTTTCACCCACAATAGCATTTCCCTCATAGCTGGCCTTTCAGGATTGCACCATGCCTTTGGCTTTGCTATGATTTGCTTTCCTTTCCGTTGTCGCAAGTTTTGCAACGGTCTATCACATAGACCCTCCAAATCGATTCTAGCCTTAGGATTATCTTTTGACTTCCCCTCTATGCCGAACAATGTACCAAAAATGGCCTCCGCAATATTCTTTTCAGTGTGCATCACGTCGATGTTGTGTGGGCAAAGGAGGTATTTGAAGTAAGGCAGATCCCATAAGCATGACGTGTGAGTCCAGGCGTGTTCCGTATTATGCCCTTTGAAGTATCCTGGACGCAAAGGATCAGGCTCGAGAGCGTTTAACTGATCAAGGGTCTGTTGGCCTATCAACGCAGCTGGTGCAGTGTTTTTGAGAACTCTACCTCTGATGAAATTCTTCTTGTCTTTTCTGAACTTATGGTCAGGATCCAGGAATTGTGTATGCATGTCGAAGCAAGAATAATTGCGACCAGCCTGCAGCCAATGGAACTGAAGAGCTGCCTTGCGTGTGGTGCACGGGAACCTTCCATGCACACACCAGCCAGCGAATAGCGCAATCACCGGATAATCATGTGTCGAGTACATGTACCACACATGCATTTTGAAATTTGTTTTGGTAGCCACGTCGTAGGTCTTGATCCCATTATCCCAGGCTTCTTGCAACTCATCCTTAAGCGGCTGTATGTACACATTCATATTCTTCCCCGGATAGTTAGGCCATGGAATTATCACCGTCAGGAAAATGTTCTTTCTTTTCATAATCTCTCCGGGTGGCAAATTTAGTGGAATGACAAATACAGGTGAACAACTGTATTGTGCTGCCGTCATACCACACACATTGAACCCATCTGTGCTGATGGCAACTCTAGGTTGCGTTGGATCTTCCGATTTATCCTTTTGTAATGCATCGAAGTGCCTCCACGCGAAACCATCTGAAGTGTGTACCAGCATCTTGTTCCCATCCGCATCTAGTTCGGTTATTTTGCCTAATTTGTGCCATGTCATATGTCTGGCTGTCTCTTCGACCATGAAAAGACGTTGATGTCTTGGTACGATTGGCAGATACCGAAGAACACTAATGGGGATTTTGGTCTGATTCTTCTCACCCATACCCTTGTCTACCCCAATATACCTGGAAAAATTGCAAATGGGGCAATAGTTCAAGGCCGCATACTCAAGCCTAAATAAGGCACATCCATTCTCACAGGCATGTATCTTCTCATAGGGCATCTTAAGTACACGGAGGATTTTTTCTGACTGGTACAGGTTTGCAGGCAGTACATGGCCTTTGGGTAGAAAGCGTCCAAATATCATCATCATCGCGTCGTAGCATTCTCTGCCTAGGTTGAATTGAGCCTTCAGAGCCATTACTTGTGCGATGGCATCCAGCTGACAAAGCTCATTCTGCTCGTGGAGAGGACATTTTTAAGACTCCAACATTTCATAGAAGGCCTTTGCAGATTCCTCCATCTCATCGTCCGAATCCCGAGCATCATCAAAGTCTTGCACCATGTCTTCAATCCCGGTACCATGCTCGTCGGTGCGACGACGAGTCACCTCAGCTCTGGCACGTTGGTCAGACTCACCATGAAAAGTCCACACCGTATAATTAGGCGTAAAACCCCACTTCGTCAGGTGTTTACCCATTTCAAACTCTGTCTGCTTTTTCTTGTTGTCATAGTTGGGACAGGGGCACCATGTTTTTTGCTGGACATTTTCAAATGCGGCTCTCACAAACCCCCTGGTTTTTCTTAACCATTCATGGGTCATGTCTTTCTGACTAGGGTTACCAGGTTACATCCAAGCACGATCACTCATGTTGCCTAGCTACCTATGGGGACACAAGAAATAAGTATATAATTCATCATCTATATTCATACGCTAATCAAGTTTGTGAGTTTTATTACGTCCACGCAACCTACACGCTAATAGGTAAAGATAGGTCCTAATCCCACCCGAGTATGTGTAGATTGGGTTCGTTTTCCCATGCTCTGCTCCAGATGCGACGTAGAATTTCGGCAGCACCTCCCCGCTGTTCTCCTGATACACGTCCCGGCAATAAGCAGAGAGGATGTGTACCCGGAGAACAACAGGGAGGCACTGAAGAAATTCCGCATCGGATCCGGAGCACAACATACGGGAAAACAAACCCAATCTACACATACTCGGGCTGTCCATGGATAATGTTGGACAAATCGAAAGGATGGCGGTTATAAATATGCAAAGAAATGCATATTTATAGATGTCGCCCATTCGAATGGGAGACGCATACTGGTCACGCATACTCATGATTGAAGAAACCTATAGCTAGCAAATTTCATTAGCACGAAGACCGGGACAGAGGAAATTAAGGGGGTAGGAGGAGAAGTCATTTGTGCTCACCAACAAACGCAAGGGCGGAGCTCGTCCAACAAACGTGGAGGTCGTCGAACAACTGCACATTGAAATTCACATGATCAACACAAATACGATGTTTTTATAATTAACATAGTCGGAAAATATGTGACCTAACTCATAATTTACAAAACTATGACCTCATGGGCCTCTAGAAGCCCGAAAAGCACCTTCTCGTTCAACAGAAGGCAGAAGAGGTGTCGGGGGTCGGGGCTTAGTGGCATCTGGAGTCAGTGCCGTCGAGGGTCGGTGGTGTCGGGTGTCGGTGGCATCGGGGGTCCGGGGAGTAGTGGCGTCGGTTTTGGGGGGTCAGTGGCGTCGGGGGTCGAGGGTCAGTGACGTCGGGGGTCGGGGGTCTTTTTGGTCAACAAGAGGCCGAAGAGGTGTTGGGGGTAGGGGGTTGGGGGTTAGTGGCGTCGGGGGTCGGGGGAAGGGGGTGGGGTCGAGGGTCAGTAGCGTCGGGGGTCGGGGGTCGAGGGTGCGTGGCGTCGGGAGTCGAGGGTCAGTGGCATCGGGCGTCGGGGGTCGAGGTCGGGGGTCGAGGGTAGGGGGTCGGGGGTCGAGGGTCAGTGGCGTCGGGGGTCGGGGGTCGAGAGTCAGTGGCGTCGGGAGTCAAGGGTCAATGGCATCAGGCGTCGGGGGTAAGGGTGTTGTGGCATCGGGGGTCGAGAGTCGGGGGTCGGGGGTCGGGGGTCAGTGGAGTCAGGCGTCGGGTGTCGGGGGTCGGGTGTCAGTGGCGTCGGGGGTCGGGGGTTGGTGGCGTCGAGCGTCGGGGGTCGGGAGTCGTGGGACGAGGGTTTGGGTCAGGGGTCAGTGGCGTCGGGGGTCGAGGGTTAGTGGCGTCGGGGGTCAGTGGCGTCGGGGGTCGGGGGTCGGGGGTCAGTGGCATCGGGGGTCGATGGTCGGGGTCAGTGGCGTCGGGCGTCAGGGGTCGGGGGTCGAGGGTCAGTTTCGGGGTGCCGGGGTTCCCTTTTCCTCTACTTTCTTCTTCTCATCTCTACTCTTTTTCTTCTTCTTCTTTTCTTCTTCTTCTTATTCTTCTTTTTTCTCTTCCTCCTCCCCTCTTCTTTTTCTTCTTCTTCTTCTTCTTCTTCTTCTTCTTCTTGTTGTTGTTGTTGTTGTTCTTCTTCTTTCTCCTCCTCCTCCTCCTCCTCCTCCTCTTCTTCTTCTTCTTCTTCTTCTTGTTTCTCCTCCTCCTCCTCCTCTTCTTCTTCTTCTTCTTCTTCTTCTTCTTCTTCTTCTTCTTTCTCCTCCTCCTCCTCTTCTTCTTCTTCTTCTCCTTCTTCTTTTCGTTCTTCTTCTAATTATTTTCTTCTTTTCCTTTTTTCTTTTTCATTTTTTTGCTTCTTCTTTTCCTCTTTTTTTCTTCTAACCTAACTAACTAACCTAATTAGCCTAATAATCTAACTAAATAAACTAACTAAATTACCCTATATATATTAAAAAACTAACCTAATAAACTAACTAAAGAAATTAACTTACTAAAAATAAAAAGAAGAAGAACTCACCCAAAGAGACAGCAGGGGGTGGTGGCGGCGGTGGATGACGACAGGGGACGCGCAGCATGGGGTGCGAGGCAGGGGGCGGCAGGGGCGCCGCGAGGGCCGGAGCGGGCTGGGGTGGTCGGAGCGGCTTCGACGACGGCGGCGGCGGGAGGTGGGCAGGCGAGAGAGAGAGGGCAGGGCGAGAGAGAGAGAGCGGGCAGGGCGAGAGAGAGAGAGAGTGGGCGCGAGAGCCGTTAAGGGAGGGGGTGGGGGCCTATGCACCGATAGAGAGGGAGCCCCCTTTGCCGTCTGCAAAGGCTGGGTGGCAGACGAGAAAGGGGTGAGTGGGGTGGGGTGGGCTCCGGCCACTAGGGTGGCACACCCTTTGCCGTCTTCCACCCCTTTGCCGTCTGCATGTGGTTCCTTTGTCGTCCGCTGGCCGACGGCAAAGGGAAGGCCGACGACAAACAAAACTTTTGCCTTAGGTGTTGTGCTTGCTGTCTGTTTTGTGCCAGCTGACGACAAAGAAGCTCTTTGCCATGTGTCAGCAGACGGCAAAGGCAAGGCTGACGACAAATTTCTAAATTCCAATGGTGAACGTATCTATAATTTCTGATGGTTTCATGTTATTATCTTGTCAAACTTTGGATGTTTTGCATGCCTTTTTGTCGGGACCCCGATCCTAAGCCATAGGAATCCAGCCTGTAACACATCGCATCTCTTTGCGGTCTCACGCACGGTTAACCCCACGGCTGCAGCCTTACCTTAGCCGGGACCGTTTGCGCCTTTTGACCCGCGTATGCAATTGTGTCGCTAGCAATCCAATGACAAAGAACCCGGATCAACATGTCTAGTCATAAACCAAAGTGGCAGTTCCGCACAGGGACAGGCATACATGACCCAGCAAAGCAGGTGTCGGTCACCAGCGAATGTAGACGAGTCGTAGCAAGCTACAAAGACTCCATTACATCGCGTGACATTTCCCCAAAGGGGACAGACACAACAGCTAAGAAGGACACATGCCGGTCAACCAATGTGTCCGGAGCAGTAGCGTGCTACCATGGCTCGTTGGATCACAAAGGGGCATTTCCCTGTAAAGAATGCTACTAATGTCTACGGCTAGGTAATCGAACCCCATACATATCAAGTACGACACACGTACGCATGGCGTACCGATATGTATAGATACATCGATGGCATCACAACATAACCATAAACATACAAGCTTTATTTAAAAGGCTCGGAAGAGCCTCACACATTATATTACACAGCAGGGGTCTCACGACCCATCATAGCAGTCATTCAGTTACAAGCCAGCGGAAGTGATTAAACTGTCTGAGTAGAGACTGGTGAAACTAGAAGGCACATGGCCTGACTATACTACAGACCCACCCTAGGGCCAGATCGTAGCTGGGACAACAGCTACTCGTCGTCGTCGATGTCTAGGAAGAACCCTCTGTTAGGGTCATTAGCAACATCTGCAACAATTATTAAGCAAACATGAGTACGGAGGTACTCAGCAAGACTTTAGGATAACTATCTACTCATGCAAGGTATCAATAAGGATTGTGGGGTGTCATGCGGAAAGCCAGCATTTGACTCGTGGCTAGACAACTTGAATTTTAAAACAATTTTTGACAACTTGATTTCTCGCACACGAGTCCACAAACACCACAACAATACTCCATCGTGGAATCATTCCGTTTCCATACGGAAATGCCGTCCATGACACTCACGCTTATCTTGACAATTTTATGAGTAGCCATTGATGTTATCTATGAACAACATATGTTTCCAAGTAGTCCATATCCGTAGACGCGGCTATTCAAATAGATCATAACCCTGCAGGGGTGTACTTGGTCACACACGCTCTCGCCACTTACCGCCATGTGCACGTCATGAACCTCGGCAACCTTCAAGTGGAAGCCCAGCGAGGGAGTTGGCCACGACCGTTAACCACGCTAATACTTAGTCCAGGTTTATCACCCATATGAGGGTAACCCGCACGGAAGTCCGGCCGAGGTTTCTGCCACGGCCCCAAACGATGTGCGCAGGGTTCCCAAGCCCACCATCCGGGTGCCACTTGGTACACCGTGCCACTGCCTACCGCTTCACAGCCCACCTCTCAGGTCAGTGCTATGCACGGCCTCCATCATGACTATAAACACCAGAAACTACTTGCAACTCCTAGACCGAGTACTAAGCGGTTAATAAGTCGAGAGGGTCAATTAAGTATCCCAACGTGTGGTAGTATCTAGTCTTGGATTACATACACGGAACTCAGTTCCTAAGGACGGTTCCAATGAAACAACCCGCCATGTACTCCTACATAGCCTTTCACCGGTACCTTTACCAAATCAGGTTCAACACACAACCTTTACCTACTGAACACATTCTCACAATTCTGTTCATCTCCCAGATGACATACCATACACAACTCTAAGCATAGAATGCATAGCAGAATAAGGCACATCATGGCTCAGGCAACTACCAGGTATGCTAGGTTGCAAGGTTCAGCTATTTACTGTGACAAGGACAGGTCATGCAAAGGAAGTGGGTTCAACTAACGCGGCAAAAGCATTTGAGCATTTGATCCTAATGCAATAAGTAAGTGCAGTAGCAAGAACATGGGATATATCAGGATGATCAAAATGGTTGCTTGCCTTGTTGCTCAGAGGAGGGACAATATCCGTCAGTCGAATATTCGGTGGAATCCGGAGGAGCGGAGCCTACCGAAAGAAATGAAAACAATCAATGACAATCATATGCAACAAGATGATGCATGAGCATGGCATGAGGATGCAAGGTGGTTTGCTAATATAGCTAACATTTGTTTGGTTTGAAGTTGATTTGAATCAGATTCAAATATCATTTCAAACGAGGTATTCTCGAATACCATTTTAATTGATTCGACCTGATGCTCAGATCAACTTGTTTTTAACATCATGGAAATGACATGTTAAGTTGCTAGTTTGTGGTTGAACAATGTTTGGTCATATCATTTGAAGTGGAATTCAAATGATTTCCAAATTTCATCTCCATAGCATTTATAAAATTTAACTTATTCATTATTCTACATGTTTGGTCCAGTAACATTTTCAAACATGTTTGAAAGTGACATATTCAGATTCCTTGGATTTTTCTCATACTTTTTCATATATAAATTATTTTCATTGGAGTTACAGATTAATTTCTATGATTATTAGAAGTTTCGGCATTTTTCTGGAATTCTTTTAAATCAGAAAACTCTTTACTGCATCAGCATGACATCAGTAGGTCCAACTGGCCGTTGAAAGTCAAACCTGCCTAATGGGACCCACTAGTCAGTGACTCTGGTCAGATTTAGATTAGTTTTAAACTTAATTAGCTAATTAACCTCACTGGACCCACATGTCAGTGACTTATTAGTTTATTTAATTTCATTTTTATTAACTAAAATATCCAGAGGCTGGCCCCACAAGTCAGTGGCTCAGGCCAGCTAAGATCCACCGGCGGCGAGGTCGTCCTCGCCGGCGGGGAGCCTCCGGCGACCACCAGCACGGCGGAGGGAATCGGAAGCTCGCCTCCGACGACCAAACGCACGGCTGAGACCACAGGAAGAACGGCCACTCGACGGCGCGCACGATGGGGCAAACCCCAGGGGCTGGGGTGGCCGGAATCGACGTCGGCGACGAGCTCGGCGGCGACCAAGTTCGGCCATCGTCTAGGTCATCGAAAACAGGGTCAAATCGCATGGGGCTGGGCTTCTAAAGCATCTACGCGATGGCCTGAAGCTGTTGATGGCCTCAGATGGACCAACCGTTCACCGGAGGGCTACCGGCGACGAGCTGCAGCGGCGGTCCTCGTCGGGCTCCAGTGAAACTTGGCCTAGAAGAAGAGATCGACGGGGAAAAGTTGGGGGAAAGCTGCGCAAGCTCACGAGGAGTGCAGTGGAGGTCTTAGACGGCTCGGGGAAGCGCTGAAGGCGACGAATCGAGCGGAGCTCGCCAACGGCCGAAGCTTGAAGACGACGGTGCCGTGGACGTTGCAGGGCTCGGGGAGGCTTCGGCTTCTGTAGTGAGGACCAGCTCATAGAGGCGGAGCTAATGGGGCACTCGGGGGAGAGATCTAGTGGCCAGAGGCACGGGCAGCTCGAGCTCGAGATCCTGGCAATGGCGGCAGAAGAGGGAAGGAGAGAACCGAGAGGAGAGGGGGAATGTCGCACGGGAATGGATAGGGACGTGCTCGGGGAGGTTATCCCCGCGCTCGCCAGCACGAAGCGGCGACCAGGCAGGCAGGGAGCTGCATGGAGGCGTGCGGCGTCACGGCGGCCACCTCCTGCTGCCCACTAGCGGGGGAGGAAGACGACAGGAAGAAGCTGGGCCGGGCCAGGTGAGCGTCAGGTAAGTCCTTCCTCAATTTTTTCTGTTTTGTTTCTGTTTTGCTAACTATTTGATTTGCTATTTATTTCATCTCCAAAATAGTTTGTAAAAAGTATTTTGAACACACCAGAATATTTGTAGGAATATATCCAACCATTCCTGGAGTTTTCAACATTTTTGAAAACTTAAAGTTTTTGAATTCAAATTTTAAACTTGAAACCAGTAGCTTTTTGCATTTATTTAAAATGCCAAAAGTGTTATGAAAATGGTTTTCTTCATTGCTTATTTGCTTCCATGAATTATCAGAAAAGTTACTTTTCTTGAGGCCATTTTGGGTTCATTAATTTGAACAAGTTTATAATTTCTTTGAATTTGAGAAGTGGCTAGGGTTTTTGAGTTTTGCTTCACCACTTGCTATGATTTTGTTGCAATTTTCTTGGATGCAATGCAAAGAAGATATGAGCACAATGCTATACTTGACTAGGGTTCCACAGATGTGACACTTTTATTTATTTTCTGGGACTAACCTATTAACTCAGTGCTAGTTCCTGTTTTTCCCATTTTTTGACCCCTTCTAGAGGTGATTTTGAAACGGAGTCCAAACGGAAAAAAATCCTCGAAAAGATTTTCTCTCGAATGGAAGAAGATCGGAGAGCTTGGGGGCCAATCCAGAAGAGCCCCACGGGGCCCACAAGCCCCCACCTCGCGTCCAGGGGGCGCGCCATGCAGGCTTGTGGACCCCCTGGAGGTCCCCTGACCTAGATCTTGCGCCTATAAATTCCCAAATATTCCCAAAAAATCAGGGGAGCATCATAATCACTATTCCGCTGCCGCAAGCTTCTGTCTCCGCAAGATCCCATCTGGGGCACGTCCTGGTGCCTTGTCGGAGGGGGGATTCGGACACGGAAGGCTTCTCCATCAACACCATGACCTCTCCGATGATGCGTGAGTAGTTCACCATAGACCTACGGGTCCATAGCTAGTAACTCGATGGCTTCTTCTCTCTCTTGGATCTTCAATACAAAGTTCTCCATGATGTTCATGCACATCTATCTGATGTAATCTTCTTTTGCGGTGTGTTTGTCGAGATCCGATGAATTGTGGATTTATGATCAGATTATCTATAAATCTTATTTGAGTTTCTTCTGATATCTCTTATGCATGATTTCATATCCTTGTAATTCTCTTCGAGTTGTGGGTTTTGTTTGGCCAACTAGATCTATGATTCTTGCAATGGGAAAAGTGCTTGGTTTTGGGTTCATACCATGCGGTGACCTCACCCAGTGACAGAAGGGGTACCGAGGCACGTATGGTGTTGTTTCTATCAAGGGTAAAAAGATGGGGTTTTCATCATTGGTTTGAGATTATCCCTCTACATCATGTCATCTTGCTTAAAGCGTTACTCTGTTCGTCATGAACTCAATACACTAGATGCATGCTGTATAGCGGTCGATGTGTGGAGTAATAGTAGTATATGAAGAAAGTATCGATCTACTTGTCTCGGACGTGATGCCTATATGCTAGATCATTGCCTTAGATATCGGCATGACTTTGCGCGGTTCTATCAATTGCTAGACAGTAATTTGTTCACCCACCGTAATACTTGCTATTTTTAGAGAAGCCTCTAGTGAACACTATCGCCCCCAGGGTCTACTCCACACCTTATTTTCAGGCTTACACTTTTTACTACGTTGCACTTTCCTGCTTCAGATCTCACTTTTGCAAACAATCTTGAAGGGATTGACAACCCCTTTGAAGCGTTGGGTGCAAGTTTGTTTGTGTTTGCGGAGGTACTCTGGACTGGACGAGACCGTCCTTCTGGATCGATACCATGGTTCTCAAACTGAGGGAAATACTTACTGCTCTTGTGCTGCATCACGCTTTCATCTTCAAGGGAAAAACCAATGCAAGCCCAATCTCCGTCAACGTGTCAATATCTGGCACTATTGTTTGAGAAGTAGCAGATGGATTTCTGGCGCCGTTGCCGGGGAGGAAGATCAAGTCAAGAACTCATCCAAGTAAGTGTCGCAAACTCATCTCTTGCATTTACTATGTTTGCCAGTTGCCTCTTGTTTTCCTCTCCCCCACTTCACCAATTTGCCTCTTTCAATTCGCCTTTTCGTTCGCCTTTCTCGTTCGCCCTTTTTCTCACCCGCTTTTTGTTTGCTCGTGTGCTTGCTTGCTTGCTGAAGTCAACATGAACGAAAGCACCAAGCTTTGTGACTTCTCGAATACTAATAATAATGATTTTATTAGTACTCCGATTGCTCCCGCCACTAGTGCGGAGTCATGCGAAATCAATGCCGCTTTGCTGAATCTTGTTATGAAAGAGCAATTCTCTGGCCTTCCTAGTGAAGATGTCGCATCCCATCTCAATACCTTCATTGAGCTTTGCGATATGCAAAAGAAAAAAGATGTGGATATTGACGTGATTAAATTGAAGCTTTTTCCTTTCTCGTTGCGAGATCGCGCAAAAATTGGTTTTCTTCTTTGCCCAAAAATAGTATCGATTCTTGGGATAAGTGCAAAGATGCTTATATATCCAAGTATTTTCCGTCGGCTAAGATCATCTCTCTCCGTAATGATATCATGAAGTTCAAGCAACTTGATCATGAGCATGTTGCACAAGCTTGGGAGAGAATGAAATTAATGATTAGAAATTGTCCCCCTCATGGCTTGAGCCTTGGGATGATAATTCAAATCTTTTACGCTGGCTTGAATTTCACTTCTAGAAATATCTTGGACTCCACCTCAGGTGGAACATTCATGGAAATCACGTTAGGACAAGCCACAAAGCTCTTAGACAACATCATGACAAACTACTCTCAGTGGCACACTAAAAGGTCACCTACTAGTAAGAAGGTACACGCTATAGAAGAAATTAACTCGTTGAGTGCTAAGATGGATGAGTTAATGAATTTGATTGCTTGTAGAAGTAAATTTGATTGATTTTCCTTTGTCTTCTTTGATTGAGAGTAGCAACGCTAGCTTGGACATAAATTTTGTTGGTAGGAATAACTTTGGCAACAACAACACTTTTGGAGGAAACTATGTTCCTAGGACTTTTCCTAGTAACTCCTCTAATAACTTTGGCAACTCCTACAACAATACCCATGGAAATTACAATAGATTACCCTCTAATCTAGAGAGTAATATCAAAGAGTTCATCAACTCTTGAAAGATTTTCAATGCGTCCATAGAGGAAAAACTACTCAAAATTGATGATTTGGCTAAGAGCGTTGATAGGATTTCTTGTGATGTTGATACTTTAAAAGTTAGATGTGCTCCTCCCAAAATCAACATGGATGAAACTTTGAAAGCTATGGATGTTTCCATGATTGAGAGCCAAGAAAGAACCGCCCAAATTCGTGCTAGACATGAATGGCTTAAAAAGGCATGTTCTCGTGATGAGAATCACGAAGATCCCATTGAATATTTGTTTTCTTGTGTCAAACCTAATGATTATGGGGCTGGATATGAATCCACTTTGGTTGAAAAGTGCTGCAATGATTCGGAGTCCATCTATCTTGATGCTAAAAGCGTTAAAAGTGGAGTAGAAGACGTAAAAACTTTGAGTAGTAATGAAGTTACTACCGTGGATTTCAAGGAATTGAATTATTATAGTTTCTCCTTGATTGAATGCATTTCTTTTATGCAATCCATGTTAAACTCTCCGCACGCTTATAGCCAAAACATTGCCTTTACCGATCATATCATCGAAGCTATGATAAAAGCTCTTGAAGAGAAACTTGAATTGGAAGTCTCTATCCCTAGAAAGCTTCATGATGAGTGGGAAGCTACCATCAAAATCAAAATAAAAAACTATGACTGCAATGCTTTGTGTGATTTGGGTGCTAGTGTTTCTGCGATTCCAAAGTCTTTATGTGATATTCTGGGTTTTAATGAAATTGAAGAGTGTTCTCTTAATTTGCATCTTGCTGATTCTACTATGAAGAAACCCACGGGAAGGATCAACGATGTTCTTATTATTGCAAACAAGAACTATGTACCCGTGGATTTCATTGTGCTTGACCTTGATTGCAATCCTACATGCCCTATTATTCTTGGTAGACCTTTCCTAAGGACTATCGGTGCTATCATCGATATGAAGGAAGGGAATATTAGATTTCAATTTCCTTTAAGGAAGGGCATGGAACACTTTCCTAGAAAGAAAATAAAATTATCTTATGAATCCATGATGAGGGCTATTTATGGTTTGAGAACCAAAGACGACGATACGTGATTCTATCGCTTCTATGCCCAGCTAAGGGCGTTAAACAATAGCACTTGTTGGGAGGCAACCCAATGAATTTATTTTTTTGTTTCTGTTTTGTTGCGTACACACTTTCACAATTCTGTTGTGGTTGTGTTTTTTGTGTTTCTTTTTGTGTTTGAGCCAAGCAAAGCCTTTATGATTAGTCTTGGTAATGGTTGTTTGATCTTGCTGGAAAAAGACAAAAACTTTTCGCTCACAAGATGATTTTTCATTTTTATTCAGAAAGATCTTTTGAGTTGATTTTTTTTGGTGCTGATTGATATGCTTTTTTCCTAGACTGTCGTAATTGTTCAGATTTTTTGAGGTACCAGAACTATACGAAGTATACAGATTGCTACAGACTGGTCTGTTTTTGACAGATTCTGTTTTTGTTGAGTTGGTTGCTTGTTTTGATGAAACTATGGTTAGTATTGGGGGGGGGGGGTACTAGCCATGGAAAAGTGAGAATACAGTATCCCATCATCAATATATATGGAATTCATGTCTTCTATAGTACCAAAAGAAGTGGTAGTTTGTCTTCTTGCACTAATGTTATCACAAGTTTCTGTTTAAGTTTTGTGTTGTGAAGTTTTCAAGTTTTGGGGGACGTTCTCATGGACAAAGAGAGAAGGAGTGGAAAGAGCTCAATCTTGGGGATTCCCAAGGCACCCCAAGCCAAATTCAAGGACACCAAAAATCCTAAGCTTGGGGATGCCCCGGGAAGGCATCCCCTCTTTCGTCTTCAATCCATCGGTAACATTACTTGGAGCTATATTTTTATTCACCACATGATATGTGTTTTTCTTGGGGTGTCTTGTATCATAGGAGTCTTTTCTTTTTGTTGTGTCACAATCATCCTTGCTGCACACCTTTTTGAGAGAGAGAGACATGCACTCATCGTGATTTTGCTAGAATGCTCATAGTGCTTCACTTTATCTTTTGAGCTAGATACTTTTTCTCTTGTGCTTCACTTATATCTTTAGAGCATGACGGTGCGTGATTTGGTAGTTCGATTATGCTATGAAAGTAGTCCCATGTGCTAGGTACCCAAAGAGGATGCAAAAACCTCCATCTTCATGTGTATTGTGTAGAAAGAGAAGTTTCGATTCCTCTCAATTAATTTTGAGACACGGATTCGATAATATTGAGAGTTATGTTAGTAGGGTGTTGTGAATATAGAAATACTTGTGTTGAAGTTAGTGATTCCCGTAGCATGCACGTATGGTGCACCGCTATGTTAGGAAGTCGGAGCATAATTGATCTATTGATTGTCATCCTTTGTGTTGAGGTCGGGATTGCGCGATGGTTTACACCTACCAACCCTTCACCTCGGAGTATGCGTTTAGCACTTTGTTTCTATTACTAATAAAAACTGTTGCAACAAGTATGTGAGTTCTTTATGATTAATGTTGAGTCCATGGTATAGATGCACTTTCACCTTCCAGCATTGCTAGCCTCTCTAGCGCCGCGCAATTCTCGCCGGTGCACAAACCCACCAAATTCCTTCCTCAAAACAGCCACCATACGTACCTACTATGGCATTTTCATAGCCATTCCGAGATATATTGCCATGCAAATACCACCGTTCTGTCTAATGAATTGTGCCGTCACTTTCATATTGCCATTGCATGATCATACTAGATCGTTGCACATCCCGGTACACTGTCGGAGGCATTTCCTATGGAGTCATTATCATTGTGATCTTCCAGCTGTGAGTAAATAAAAGTGTGATGATCATCATTATTAGAGCATTGTCCTATGTGAGGAAAAAAAAGAGAGGCCAAAGAGCCCAAAAAAAAGGGGAGATAAAAGAAAAAAAGAGGCCTAAGAGCTAAAAAAAGAGAAATGGTAGAAAAAGAGAGAAGGGACAATGCTACTATCTTTTTCCACACTTGTGCTTCATAATAGCACCATGTTCTTCATGATTGAGAGCTTCTTGCTTTGTCACTACCATATGCTAGTGGGAATCTTTGTTTTATAACTTGGCTTGTATATTCCAATGATGGGCTTCCTCAAATTGCCCTAGGTCTTCATGAGCAAGCAAGTTGGATGCACACCCACTACTTTTCCCTTGAGCTTTCACATACTTATAGCTCTAGTGCATCTCTTGTATGCCAATCCCTACTCATTCACATTGATATCTATTAATGGGCATATCCATAGCCTATTGATACGCCGAGTCAATGTGACCATCTCCTCCTTTTTGTCTCACAACCACCACCACACTCTATTCCACCTATAGTGTTATATCCATGGCTTGCGCTCATGTATTGCGTAATAGTTATAAAAAGTTTGAGAAAGTAAGAGTGTGAAAACAATTACTTGGCCAATTCCGGGGTTGTGCATGATTTACATTAGTTGTGTGAGGATGATGGAGCATAGCCAGACTATATGATTTTGTAGGGATAACTTTCTTTGGCCTTGTTATTTTGAAAGTTCATGATTACTTTGCTAGTTTGCTTGAAGTATTATCGTTTTCATGTCAATAGGAAACTATTGTTTTGAATCGTACGGATCTGAACATTCATGCCACATGAAAGAAGTTGCAAAGGACAACTATGCTAGGTAGCATTCCACATCAAAAATTTGTTCTTTATCACTTCCCTACTCGAGGACGAGCAGGCGTTAAGCTTGGGGATGCTTGATACGTCTCCAACGTATCTATAATTCTTGATGGTTTTCATGCTATTATGTTGTCAAACTTTGGATATTTTGCATGCCTTTTATTTATTTTCTGCGACTAACCTATTAACTCAGTGCCAAGTGCCATTTCCTGTTTTTCCATGTTTTTGACCCCTTTCACAGGAGATTTTGACATGGAGTCCAAACGGAAGAAAATCCCCGAAAAGATTTTTTTCTCGAACGGAAGAAGATCGGAGAGCTTGGGGGCAAATCCAGAAGAGCCCTAGGGGCCCCTCAAGCCCCCACCCCGCTGCCAGGGGGGTCGCTCCATGCAGGCTTGTGGGCCCCCTAGAGGTCCCCTGACCTAGATCTTGCGCCTATAAATTCCCAAATATTCCCAAAAATATCACGGGAGCATCGTAATCACTTTTCCACCGACGCAAGCTTCTGTCTCCGCAAGATCCTATCTGGGGCACGTCCTGGTGCCCTGCCGGAGGGGGGATTCGGACACGGAAGGCTTCTCCATCAACACCATGACCTCTGCGATGATGCGTGAGTAGTTCACCATAGACCTACGTGTCCATAGCTAGTAACTAGATGGCTTCTTCTCTCTCTTGGATCTTCAATACAAAGTTCTCCATGATCTTCATGGAGATCTATCTGATGTAATCTTCTTTCGCGGTGTGTTTGTCGAGATCCGATGAATTGTGGATTTATGATCAGATTATATATGAATCTTATTTGAGTTTCTTCTGATCTCTCTTATGCATGATTTCATATCCTTGTAATTCTCTTCGAGTTGTGGGTTTTGTTTGGCCAACTAGATCTATAATTCTTGCAATGGGAGAAGTGCTTGGTTTTGGGTTCATACCGTGCGGTGACCTCACCCAGTGAAAGAAGGGGTAGCGAGGCACGTATCGTGTTGTTGCCATCAAGGGTAAAAAGATGGGGTTTTCATCATTGATTTGAGATTATCCCTCTACATCATGTCATCTTGCTTAAAGCGTTACTCTGTTCGTGATGAACTCAATACACTAGATGCATGCTGGATAGCGGTCGATGTGTGGAGTAATAGTTGTAGATGCAGAAAGTATCGGTCTACTTGTCTCGGACGTGATGCATATATGCTAGACCATTGCTTTAGATATCGTCATGACTTTGCGCGGTTCTATCAATTGCTCGACAGTAATTTTTTCACCCACCGTAATACTTGCTATTTTGAGAGAAGCCTCTAGTGAACAGTATGGCCCCCACGGTCTACTCCACATCATATTTTCAGACTTACACTTTTTACTACGTTGCACTTTCCGCCTTCAGATCTCACTTTTGCAAACAATCTTGAAGGGATTGACAACCCCTTTGAAGCGTTGGGTGCAAGTTTGTTTGTGTTTGCGCAGGTACTCTGGACTTGACGAGACCCTCCTTCTGGATCGATACCTTGGTTCTCAAACTGAGGGAAATACTTACTGCTCTGTGCTGCATCACCCTTTCCGCTTCAAGGGAAAAACCAACGCAAGCCCAATCTCCGTCAACGTGTCAATTTCTGGCAGTGTTGTTTGAGAAGTAGCAATCATCAACGATGAGAAAGCCATATAGAGATGCTGCATTTGTTAGAGTAGCAAAATGAGTAGGTCCAAAGAGATCCATATGAAGTAATTCAAATGGATGAGTAGTAGTCATGATAGTTTTCGTGGGGTGTTTGGATCTGGTCATCTTTCCATACTCACATGCCCCGCAGAGATGGTCCTTGAGGAATTTAATAGTTTTGATGCCAATAACATGCTTATTCTTCGCTAGTGTGTGCAAATTCCTCAAACCTGCATGACCAAGTCATCGATGCCATAGCCAGCCTTCTAAGGTTTTTTCTAGTAAACACTTGGCTGGTTGAGGACCTGTAGAGAAGTCAACAATATACAAGTCTACTCTCCTAAAGCCTTTGAAGGTTTTCGATTTGTCATATTCCATGATGACTACACATCTATATTTTCCAAAGATGACAATCATATCAAGATCACAAAGCATCAAGATTAACATGAGGTTAAACCCAAAGGATTCGACAAGCATGACTTTGCCCATGTGCCAATCCTTAGAGATAGCCACTATACCAAGTCCCAATACCTTGTGTTTACCTTTGTCAACGTAGGTGATATGCTTCGGTGGTGATGGAGTCAGTGGGATATTCATCAATAGCCTTTTATCACCAGTCGTGTGATCTGTACAACCACTATCAAGAACCCACTCTGTGTTCTTTGGTTGATCATCCTGCAGATGAATTACTACTTCTTACCATTTCATATGCTTCAGGTTTGCAGAATATGATATCAATTTCATCAGACTTGAATTTTATCACAAAGATAAATTTGAGAAGATGATGAGGACGTGTGAAATGATAGATCATTTCATTATGATTTTGCTTGCGTCCTATCAAGCAATTTCCTCAGGTATCGAGGAAATTCTTCAGACGATGACTTTCATGTGGAAACCTGACCTGCACAAGAGATTAGTTCAATTTCATCACCACCCACATATGAAGGGGTGGTAAAGAGTTCATCATCCCGCGAGCACCATTTGAGAGTGGATGCATTGATGCTAATGCACTTCTTTTCAATGTAGGGGGTTAGAATACTTAAATGAATATGTAGATAAATTCTTTGAGGACTTATGAACATAGGGATTTGAGGAATAGTGCACATATTCATGTCCCTTGTAGTTTCCCTGCATACCATAAGCATTACTGAGAGTACGAGCATAATTTTGACCATTTGAGGAGTTTGATCCTCGTGAAGACTTTGGTCCACCTGAGGAATTTGATCTGGGGTTCCTTTTCTTCACTTGTGGTGTCATGAGGACATTCACCAGAAGACTTCCCAAGCAGCTTTTGGGAACCTAGGTTTTCCTCAAGGTTGGTCCATTCCTACAGTTAGTTCCAACATATCGAGCAAATACTTCACCAGATTGATTTTTTTGAACAGTTTATAGTTGGAGTCAAATGACTCCTGAGAGGAATAAGACATTTCACATGCAAAGCCTCTTAGACTAGATGGATCAATGGGAGGTCCTTTAGCAGCAACAAATGAGGTTTTGGGGTACTGCTCAGGTTTCTAGTATGACCCATCAATGTTTAGTTTCCTCTCAAAGGCAGTGCCATCTTTACTCGGGTTCCTATTCAGAATCTTCTTTTTGAGCACATCGCAAAGGGTTTGATGCCCTTTGAGACTTTTGTTTATGCCTGTCACATACAATTCCTTCAATCCTGGATTTTCGTCAGTAGCATTTGTGGTTTCCTCAAGTTAAGTATTTGATACCACATGAAAAATGGAAGAATTTGTAGCGATAGAAGCATTTTAAGTTTCAGGTGAATAATTAGCAGTTTCACGTTCGATGCGTTTCAGACATGGTGAAATGAATTCTTCCTGAGCGGTACTTGTTTGTTGAACAAGCAATGAATAATTTTCCATTCGAACATCATCATAGGACATTTTACACTTCTCAAGATCAAGATTCCTTTGAAGAAATTCGTAGGAAAGCTTCTCATGATCAGCCAAGACTCTACCATAACGATCTTGAAGACTATCAAATCTAGACTGAAGAGTTTGACCATATTCAGTGAGGATTTGAGTACGATTCATTTCATCATTCAAAAGATCATTTTTTTGTCTAGCAGTTTCTGAAGCTTTTCAATAGCACTTTGTTTCTTAGTGGCAATGTTAGCATGTTTATAGTAGCTGGGTTTTTGATAATCATTAGGTTCATAGTCACTGGAATCAAAAGAGGATGTGTGGCTTTGTACCTTTGAACCTTTTGCCATGAAGAAATAGGTGGGAATGAAGTCATCATCAGAGTCATTTGTGTTGTTGATGTTGTTATTTTCTTCAAGGTTGAAGATGGACTTGCTGACGAATATGGTAGCCAGTGCAAGACTTACCACACCAGACTCTGACTCCACTTCTGAATCTTCCTCTTCGTGACATTCCTCAGATTCTTCTTCGGAGTCCATTTCCTTGTCAATGAATGCCCGAGCCTTTCTGAAACTGCTCTTATTGTGCGATGAGGACTTTGAAGATGAAGACTTTGAGGATTTCTTATTTTTCTTCGAGTCGTCAGAACTTCCATCCTTGTACTTCTTCTTCCTTGATTACTTCACCAAGCAAGGACAATCAACTATGTACTGACCAGATTTCTTGCATTTATGGCAGGTTCTCTTCTTGTAGTCCTAAGGTGAAGATTCTTATTTCATCATACCTCTTCTTCAAGACCTTCTGAACTGCCCACGCTTTGTGAACTTCTGGAATTTCCTCATGAGCATAGCAAGTTCATGACCAAGTTCTTCAGGATCACCAAGACTACAGTCAGATTCTTCTTTTTCAGGTGAGGAAGCAACCTTTGCCTTCAGCGCATGAGGACTTGAGTAGCTTGGTCTATAAAGGTCTCTCTTTTCTTCTAGTTGGAATTTATGAGCATTGAGTCTCTCAAGTATATCCGCAGGATCAAGCATCTTGTAGTCTCTTCGTTCTTGGATCATCAAAACCAGTGTGTCCTATGATGGATCAAGAGATCGTAGCAGTTTCCTCAAAACTTCATTGTCTGTAATGTCTCTAGCTCCAAGAGCCTGAAGCTCATTGGAAATGTCAGTGAGGCGATCAAAAGTATCTTGGCAGCTTTCATTATCCAGCCTCTTGAACTAGTTGACGAGATTTTGAAGAACATCAACTCGAGAGTCACACTATGTGGAGACTCCCTTAGTGACCTTGGACAGCTTTTCCCTAATAAGCTTCGTAGAGCCCAAAGCACTTACTCTGCCATACTGACCTTTGCTCAGATGTCCACACATGATATTCTTCACTTGTGAGTCGAGTTGTTTGAATTTCTTCACATCTATGGCAGTGGTAGTTGAAGTGATAGAGGGAACACCATTTTCCACAATATACCAGAGATCAATGTGAATTGCTTGAAGATGCATTTGCATCTTGTTCTTCCAGTACGGGAAGTCCTTTCCTTCAAAGGTAGGTGTAAGTGCATCTCGTGCCCCTTAGTGATTTTGGTGGTTTGAAGACTTATAGGTTAAGTATCTAATGTGTTCATCAGTGTACAAAGGATCTATAAGTCACTGAAGAGTTTGAAATATTCGATGAATATCAACCCCTAAAAATGTATATCTTCGGCTGAAGAAATTGGTCTGAAGCTGAAGAATTGAGTCGCGAAGAAATTGCGATGAAAGTGATATTCCTCATGAAGATATTGAAGATGAGGTATTTGGTGTGTTCTGAAGAAAATCAATCTGAAGACTTTGAAGCATGAAGATTTATTTTGTCTGTTTTATTTTCTTCACTTTTGAGTCATAGGAACACCGTACTGTTAAAGGGGGTCAAAGTAACACGTTGGAATGAATTTCCTTGTGATGCTTAACCCAAGCCTAATCCTACCAAAATCATCAAGGGAGGAATATGAGAGACACGAGGACTCTCAGAGTTGAGGGTCCCGACCGTTACCGCAATTCGCGCCACATCATTGATCTTATCCACACCAACAGTCATATTATTTAAGGGCATTAATGTCAAATCATGTCGGGATGCTCCCAGGCTATAAATAGCCGTCCCCACAACCATTAGCTGGTTGGTTGCTCCATTAGAAACTGACACTTGTCATAAGAGCAACCCAAATTCCTCAGAGTCTTCGAGAGTAATTCATCACTGAGAAAATACCCCAAACACCAAACCACAAACCAAAAACCAAGTGATTGAGCATCATTGAAGAAGTTGTTCCTGTGTGGGACTGAAGCCTTTTACAATTGATGAATGTCCATCCTCGAGACGGTTAGGCGTCATGGTCTAGAGCAATCCAGCAGTCAATTGTGGATCACCAGGTGACCAAGTTTGTGAGGGTTTGGACGTCTGCCCTGAAGACTTACCACGAGTGTTGGGCGAGGACTCTTTGTTCTTAGCCCAAGGAGAATACGGTAGGGACTGTGTGTCTCGGGACTATGTGTCCTTTGGTTTCAATACCAAGGCGCTACAAACCAGATGTATAACTATCACAATAGTTGGAGCTGGGTCATCAACCACTGTCTTCACAGTGAAACGGGTTCTATTTCTTCAACTCTTTATTTCCTCATATTGCATGTTGAAGATTTTTCATTGTCACTGTTTGAAGAATTTGCTGAAGACTTCCCCTGTATTTCCTCAACCCCAAATTATTCATGCAACTTGTTCTTCACCTGTGTTCTTTGTGCCTACATACTGTGCAAACTTCTTTTCATATTCTTCACATTGAAAACTGCTGTAGTGATACTTTGCACTCCCGATCCTTTGTTGTTTCCGCTGCAAGTTAGTCATTAGTGATGAAATTCTAAAAATCTCCTATTCATCCCCCCTCTCGTCGATATAATGCACTTTCAATTGGTATCAGAGCAAGGTACTCCCTTGTTCTGTGTGATTTTGGTTTAACCACCTGTAGTTTTAGTTATGTCGACTGCAGGCATGATCAAGGTTACTGCAGGATGTCCTACTTTCGAAGGAAACGACTTTCCCTTCTGGAAGACCAAGATGCAGATGCATCTACAAGCTATTGACAATGATCTCTCGTATAACGTGGAACATGGTGTCCCTATCGTCACTGCTACTGTCTCTGCTGCTGATTTGAAGAAATTCAAGCAACTAGATTCTCAAGCGAAGAATATCATATGTGCCCATCTGAGCAAAGGTCTATATGGCAGAGTGAGTGCTTTGGGCTCAGCAAAACTTATCTGGGAAAGGATGTCCAATGTTAATGAAGGAGTATCAACACAGCGTGATTCTCGTGTTGATGTTCTTCGCAATCTCTTCAATCGCTTCAAGAGGCTTGACAATGAAAGCTGCCAAGATACCTTTGATCGCCTCACTGACATATCAAATGAACTGCAAGCACCGGGAGCTCGAGACATTACTCATCATGAAGTTGTGAAGAAACTGCTAAGATCTTTGGATTCTTCATTTTATACTTCAGTTCTGATGATTCAAGAAAGACCAGACTACAAGATGCTTGATCCTGCTGATATACTCGAAAGACTCAATACTCATGAATTCCAACAAGAAGAAAAGAGAGATCTATGTGGACCAAGCTATTCTAGACCTCGTGCACTGAAGGCCAAAGCAATTTCCTCATCTGAAGAAGAAGACTCAGATGGTAGCATTGGGATCCTGAAGAGTTTGGACAGGAGCTTGCAATGATCGTGAGGAAATTCCAGAAGTTTACAAGACGTGGCCAGTTTGGTAAATCTTCAAGAAGAGATATGAGGAAATCAGAATCTTCTTCTGAGGACTACAAGAAAAGAACCTGCAAGAAATCAAGTCACTACATTGCTGATTGTCCTCGTTGGGGAAAGGAATCAAAGAAGAAGAAATACAAGGATGAAAGTTCTGATGACTCGAAGAAAAAGAAGAAATCTTCAAAATTCTCATCCTCAAAGTCCTCATCGCACAAGAATACTAGTTTCAGAAAGGCACGGGCACTTATTGGCAATGAAATGGATTCTGAGACAAATCCGAGGAATGTGATGAAGAGGACGGTTCTGATGAAGACTTCGAATGTGGACAGGCTAGCCTTGCACTTGCAACCACATTCGTCAGCAAGTCAATCTTCAACCTTAAAAAATGATAACACCATACACACTGATGACTATGCTGATGACTTCGCTCCAACTTATTGCTTCATGGCAAAAGGTTCAAAGGTACTGAATGATGCTTCCTCTTCTGATTCAAGTGACTGTGAACGTGATGATTATAAAAAACCAAGTTACAATAAACATGCTATCATTGCTACTAAACAACAATCTGCCCTAGAAAAGCTTCAAAAACTGCTAGACAGAAGCGAGGATTTGTTGAATGATGAAATGAATATTACCCAAATCCTCACTGAAGATATGAAAAGTCTTCAGTCCAGATTTGATCATCTTCAAGATCGTCATGTTACACTTCTCGCTGATCATGAGAAACTTTCCTATGAATTTCTTCAAAGGAAACTTGATCTTGAGAAGCTGAGGATTTCTCGTGATGATCTTCTGTGACATCCCCGGATTATGCTATAGAATCTTTGTAATTAAGCTACAGTAACCTCACTCTATTGTGCCATGACATCATGCTTTATAAAGCCATTTTGCCACTTAATAAAAATTAAATCCAAAATTCAAATTAAAATAAAGTCAAGTAAATTATTTCTTCAAACTCAAAGTAAAAATGTTGGTTCAATTGCAAATATTCACCAAGCAATTATCGAATAAGAACCAAAATCTTTTGAAACTTCAGAGATGACCTTATCTATTTTTGAACTTGACCAACATCACTTAAGTGAACCATTTAAAATTCAAACCCAATTTAAATTATTTCGGAATAGCCTCAAACTTTGTGTGCCTTTCCAAAATATTGTACATTATTTATGTATGTAGTTTCAAGTGCAACAAAAATCATTTACTAGCTTTAATAAATACAAACTGGGAACAAAAAAGTAGAACGGAAAAAGAAATGAAGAAACAAACAACAGCACTATGCACTTCAGGCCTCCTGCTACACTAAATGGCCCAGCCTTCCAAGGGCCTTCTCCTACCTGTGTGTACAGAGGAGAAGCACAACCATGGAGTGGACACGGCCGCTCCCGTCCACGTGTCCGATGTCGCCGTGTCAGCCATCTAGCGAGCCCCCGCAACATATAAGGCCCTCGCCGACGCGTGAGACAAACCCTTGCCCCAACTCCCCCTATCTCTCTCGCTAGTGTTCGTCTCTCCGGACGAAGCCGAGCTCATGGTTGCCATGGCCTCGTCAATACGGCGACCACCATGCTCCTCGGCGCCCGTGGATACGTCCAGGAGGTCCGCCGCGGTCGGATCCGTCCGTTCCGAGGATCATCTCAAGCCGGGACGGCCCGTACGCTCACCATCGCCGCCGTCATCTTCGCCCACGGCCGCCACATCTCACCGTCGAGCCCTCGTCACATTCCGGCTGCCCCACGCTCCCTAACCACGTCCACGAGCACCGTGGTGAGGTCCTCTTCCAATCCCCCTCCTTCCCGTCCTCGATTTGTCGCCGTAGCTACTGTTTTGAAAATTTTCCGAAATGTACGCGTACGTGCGTGCGTGCGTGCTGATGCTTGTTGCCTTGGCCGCCACTGCCTAACGCTCGCCGCGCCCGTGCGTGTGCTCTGCCGCGCCCGGACGCGCTCGCCTTCGCCCGGCCACGCCGCTGCTCTTGCTTGTTGTTGTTTTGCTGCTTGCTTGCTTCCGCTGCTCGCTTGCTTGCTCCGTCGCTGCTTGCTACTTGCGCTGCTGGCTTGCTTGCTCCGGCTGCTCACGTGTTGCTGTTGTTGGCTACTGCTGCGTGATGCTGTTGTTGGCTACTGCTTCGTGCTGCTGCTGCCACTCCATACAACTGATGCTGGACATGGCCATAGCAATGGCCGATTGTGCATGTGGCTTGTGATGTGCGTGCGGCTGTAGGTGTGTGTGCGAGAGAGTGTGTGAGTGGCCCGGTTGTGCCACTCCAAAGTGTATGGCCAACCTTTGTTTAGATTAGATGCTAATCTCTAATTAAAACAATCCACCGATTAGACTATTATGTTTAGGTTTTATATATTAGGATAAATTTAGTGCAAATTTAGCCTAATAGCCTATGTCATGTGGACCCCATGCCTCATTTGACTTATCAATCTCTCACTGGGTCAACCCAAGCCCATGGCCCACTGTCATACACACTAGCTAGAACAGCCCCATGTGAGAAAGATATTTCTGCATTTATTTTCGAATTAGAATAATTCTAGAATAATGCTAAAAGTTTAAAAATTATATAAAATAATCCGTAACTCGGATGATAATATTTTATACATGGAAGTTGTTCAGAAAAATCCCATGAACTCGGATATGCTATCCGTACGTATGACACGCGTCTCTATGATAGCGAACGTGGAACATTTCCATCCATTTCGTTTGTACGGTAGTAGCCAGATCGAGGCCCGAGAAATATCATCCGATATTTTCCCGATCCGTCTATGACGGATGATACTCCATTAGCTTACGCCTAGCCCTGATTATTGACTTGTCATGCTTTGTGGTGCATTGATTGCTCTATTCTTTATTGTGTTTCCTCTAGGTTGCTTCCTTTCCGGTAGACCCCGGGGATAGATGATGATCCGGTGATCGACTACTTCCAGGTCGAGGATCTGTTTGTCTGCAGAGCAACAAGGCAAGCAAACCCTCCTTGATCATTCCTATATCGCCTATTCTTTCTTCCTCATGCTTGCATTAGAATTTTGCTACTATAGTAGTTAGCTCCTATATCTGATTTATAGCCTATTTTTGATGAACTGCTAATTTCAGTACTGTACTTTAAATCTGTTTCGTATAGGGGGAGCAGTCATCCCTTCTAACCACGTAGTCGAGTTGCCCCACTTTGTTTTCTAATCTTGATCCCTGATCAAAGAGCTAAACCCGACACAGCACATACACCCCTTAGTTGTACGATGCTACAGAGATACTAATGGGTACCGAGGGTGACACCTCGCTAAGTACTCCTAATGATATCTCTATAGTATAGTTAGTCAATCGTGGTTATCGAGGGTGATTCCTCTTTCACCATTCCCGACGATGCCTCTGTCGTGCAACCCCTACAGTGTGGGACCCCCGAGGGTGATTCCTCTAAGCCCACCTTGACAGATACATCATTCGTAATTCAACGAGGGTGATACCTCGGATTCCCCCCGATGTTACAACTACACTTTTACTCGACCATGTTACTGGGATCATTGGTGATTAGTGGTTAGACGGATGGATTTCCGCGAGATTGTGTCGATGGCCTAATAAAAATGATAATGTATTTGGGTATTTGATCTGGGTTGGTCGGAAGGCTTTATTACGCACTAACCGTCTGCGTGGGAAGAATTATGGGTACTCGACGTCGCGGTATCGGCCGAATCTCTTTAGACGTCAGCGACGTAGCGGCGCGCGTCCGAGTGGTCCCGAGATGCATCGCTCTTGTATTAAGGGTGCTAGGACTGACATCGGCCACCCTCACTTCGTGCAGGAGCGCGGAGGGGAAGTGGGCCCATGAACCCTCTGTGCTTAGGAGTTAGAACGGCGAGCTGGCCTCTCTACCGAGCTTAGGTGGGGCTGCGACGTGTCGATATTCCGAGGCCGGGCATGACCCAGAAAAGTGTGTCCGGCCAGAGTGTTATCAAGCGCGTCGGGGAATATGTTGTGCACCCCTGCAGGGAAGAACTTATCTATTCTAATAGTCGTCCACGGTTACAGGAGGACTTGGAGTTGTGCCCTGATCTTATACAACTACAATTGTTACTTAACTGGTTTTAGTTGCCCCGGGATTGCTTCCTCGTAGGGAGTCGAGCGAGGATCTCTGGGCGTGCCCTCATATTAATTTTGCTGCAACAATATGACTACTTAATTGTGTTACACCTGTTCTACTCTCGTCTATTGCTGCAAGACCCTGAAGATACTAGTGTTTGATAGGACTAGGCCTTCTCCTTCTTTTCTCGCATTGCTGCACTCAGTCCACATATAACCACCCCCCTTCTTTGATACTGATGCATACTTAGCTTAGTTTTGATGTAAGTCTTGCGAGTACTTTGGATGAGTATTCACCGTTGCTTTTCTCCCCCTTTGCCCCCTTGATCCGTTGCTGCGTCCAGATGATGGAGCCCAGAAGATGGAGTTTCTTGCCGACGTCTTCCCCCCGTTGGTGTCTTCTACGAGGATGCCGCTGAAGACCAGGAGTAGTTAGGGGGTTCCCAGGCAGGAGGTCTCGCCTCGTTCGATCGTTGTGTCTTTTGTGTTAGCCTTCTCTAAGGCACCCCATGTTTTATGTCTTTACTCAGATATTGTTGCTTCCGCTGACTCTTATGTTTATCAAGCTTCTGTATTCTAGCCCTCGAGGCCCCTGCCTTGTAATATGAAGCTTGTATTATTTTATTTGTGTCTAGAGTTGTGTTGTGATATCTTCCCATGAGTTCTTGAGTTTGATCGTACGCATTTGCGTGTATGATTAGCGTACGATTAAATCGAGGGCGTCACAAGTTGGTATCAGATCCGACTGCCTGTAGGTAGCCCCCTTTCCAACTCCTTGGCCGAAGTTGAGTCTAGTGTTTGAAAAACATTACTAACACCGATGTTGTGGATTACGGGCCCACATCTCAATTGGGTGGTATTAGTATCTTTTACCCCTTTCCTATACTCTTGGTTCTACTCTCTCTTCTCTTTCGGGATAAAGATTTTGCTAACTCTAACTTTAGGTTCTCGTAAGTATTTCCTCCCGGAGAGCCCCGTAATTCCAGACGATGGCTTGATTCCTCAGAAGACTCCGAAGATACTCTCCGATGTTTCTCGAGAACTTGCGCCCATCGCTCTTGCAATTTCCCTTCCTCCGTCAGCCACTATGAATGACTACATACGAATGTCGTTCATACCTTCCTTTTCCAGTTGCTCCTGTTTTACGAGATGCAACGAATTATCTTATCGGGGATTCGTCTATCATCAGTTGTCATGGGTTTCGAAAGTTCTTTGAACTGCTATTCGGTCTTCCGGAATCCTCAGCAGCCTATTGCTTTTGACCTTTCTCAACTGCTTGCATTATGGTTAAATCCATAAGTCTAGTAGCATTCATTAAAATCCTTTGTGATTTTTCCTATGATCTTATTGATTCTAACTTGGTGCGAATTCACACAATCATTTGTTGTGACTCATAAATTATCTTCCGGTTTAGACGTCCTTCCAGACAAAGCTGGTTCTCGACAAATCAACTGTGGTGGTTGTCCATCTAAATCCTTTCAGCTTACTTATATTTGATCGGAGCATCTGATTAAGATACACCAACCTCGAAATCCTAATTCCTTTGGTAATTAAGTATCAGTATTTTTCAGATGTTCTATAATCGGATTCCTTGTATCATGTCTCCCTCTGATTGAGTATCAATACTCACATCAGATCTTTTGTGGATCGTCAGAACCATTGCTGGGTTATTATCCGACGGAATCCTTTACATTCAAAAAAATTATTGTGATATTGTTCCCCTGATACATAGTGCCCTTGGTAAACTGTGCCTTCTCCATCTGATAAATTGCATCCTATGCCTTTGTTGGCCATGCTCTGTTGTCAAGCATGTGTTAATTACTGTTGGACTGTATGGTATATGTTCCTAAGATGCCCCGACGGGTTGAACCTATGCCTTCCTAAATCAATATGACTCGAAAAGTTTTCATGAGTCTTACTCTTCTAGTGCTTTGCCGAATATTCTTTCAAAATTACAACCTGATCAAAGTCGAGGAGTAAATGGCAGGTGATGCCTTGATGAAGTGGGAGTCGACCTTGAACTTTGTCTTCATGCCCATGGAAACGACGATGATCCTATCATAGAAACTTATCGTATCAATAATCATTCATTCTTTGGTTTAATCTGGTATCTGTGATCTTGTCCTTTCCAATCGTGGTTCCGACCATGTTGTCCTACCATGATTTCATTCTCAGACGAGTTAAAGTACTTGTCTTCTTCAGATCAATACATCGGTCCAAACCTTAATGTTGATCTACCTCCGAGTATTATCCCTTGTAGCTCGAGGATATCGTGGAGCTATATAACTTCTTGAGAGCTCCTCATCAACTATGATATTTTCATCAATTCATGTTTCCTCGTGTTTGAGTTATGGACACGCGAGTACATCGATAACTGAATCGACTATGCATTGCGATTCAACACCTTTTAGTAATCTTCCTTGTTTACGAGTTTGTACTCGATCATCTCATTCCAAGTTGTTAAGCTACATCATCATCGTCATGTTGGAGCTTGACCATGCTATCTATACCCTTCATCCCTGGAACACAATTCCAACTGTGCGTTAAGCTTGCATCGAGCTTTCCACATCATGTTGGTTATCCTGAAAGGCAATCTCAATTCTAAGCTAGAAGTCTTAATTTTGTTTCCGACAACCTGTAGCTTCACCATTCCCTTGCTTGATGTCATCGCTGATGAATTACATCTTCGAGAAGTTCTCGACAATTGTGTCGTGATCATCATTAACATTCTGAGCTCTTCCAGGGCACTGATCGGATGCATGATGAGAAATACCGTCCTTGCCCCTCTATGATTTGTGTTATCATCGACAAACCTTGTTGCCTTCACTCCCACACAAACTTGATCATGTTTTGTGTTGTCCCTTAAGTTCCTTGCTATTCAGCTTATGTTATCTTCTACCTTGGAGTATTACTATCTTTTATGTCACGAATGTCGTGAGAATTGCACACGTCTTAAGAATTCTTGATATAGTAATGCTTCTCGCCATCACCAGTCATTTCTTGGTCTCGTGTTATTTCAAACCGGAATACCAACAAGTGAACTCTGATGTGTGATCACAATACTTCTGGCAACCCTATTTCCTTGAGGTTAACAACTGATTGTTTCAGTCTTGGTGTGTTGGTTGTCGACTCATCATTTTTGACATTGGTTGTGCTACTCCGTCCGTATTTCCGAGCGCATCACTCAATCAGTGTCTAATTGTTGTTGTTCCCTCGAGCATACGACATTATACCATTTGATTTGACAAATTCTATCCCCTTGATATTATGATTTTGGAAATTCATCCCTGTCAAAATCATGAAGGATTGTTGCTGAGCCCATCCGCCACACCCTCAACTTCTCCATGGTTCATAATGAAGCTCTTGAAAGCATTACCCTTGTGCCTGGCTCATGAAGAATATGTTGGATAGAAGGAGTGTAAATTCCCAAAGTTCACGTGCACTCTTTCCGTCGTGAATATGTGAAACTTTTGTTTCGCTTCCTCCCGGGAAATACCAAATCATTCACGCATGTGCGAAGTGTTATATGATTTGAAGATTTGTTATCTTCACTTCATATAACTTCTCTTAGCACGCCAAGCCACTGACTGATCCGATCAAGGAAAAGAAGTTCCTCCATAAGAGCTAATTGAGGCTTACACAAGGGCCTTGATATTCTCAATGATGCTTCTCAAATCATAACTAAGTTGCATTTCATTGTAAGAATTCCATGTGGGCACGAATGTCTTGACATTGTGTTGATGTGTCTTACAATCCAACTCATGATCCAATACTTGCTTCCGTAGTTCTTATCCTGAGAATCTTGTATCATCATCTTTCTTCTCAGGCATCTTGAGTATGAGGTGTCCTGACACCAATCAGATCTGAATCTCGGGCAGATATGATGGTTGGAACATTTCCCAATAACTATAACTTTGGTCTTTAGGTAAATCAGTATGGTGCTGTCTTCCAACGCATCGGGCTGAAGGACACATTGTTATAGCATCTTGTTCAACAAGATTCGCCATTCCACCATGCAGAAAATATATGACTTATTTCATAAGTTGTCCCTCATGGATCATCTTTGTGTACCCATTGGTCCAACCTTTATCTGATGACCATGTCAATGCTACCTCGAAACATGGATGTGGTACTTCAATGTCAACATGAACATTGGAGGCGCAATGCTAAATTGATCCTGATCAATTATCCAACCCGTATGGTATGGGTAAACATCATGATTCTTCTTGCATCTTTGTCTAAGTGGTTATGTATTTAATGACCTATCATGTATACTATACTCTATGTTTCCCTTGGGAACGGTATATTTTAAATTCTTGTGTGTGTGAGCACATTTTCCTTCCTATTGGTCTGTTTAACCTTTCTTGTGGCATAACTTATCTAAGCAATGTTAATTTATTGCTAAGGTAAAATTCTCGGTATACAACTCTGTCAGTAAGACCCTGTTACTATTGTGGATAACATTCCGGTAGCCGTCGGTGGACGAGAGCCTTGCCTATTGGCCCGCCTCGTTGTAACGAGCAGGAAAATGGTTCTATTCGTCCCCCGCCCTTGGTACCGACGTTGTTGCCAACATAACTGACAGGTTATCCTCTGACATGTCTTTGTACCAATACCGTACAAGATGTCACCGCTCTTCCTACTCTTGGCCCACATGGTGGACCCATAACCCAAAGTTCCACAAGATCGAAACCTGACTCTCCTATACATCTTTGACTCCAAAGTATCCTTTGCACCTTGCTTCGTGTGAAATTCCAAGCTACCGTCAAATACGATGATCTATTCTTTTATTGGGCACAATACTTATTTTCTGTTGTTTCTCTAAATCCTCCTTTCATCTTTGTTTAGGCTTCAAACGATTGCCTGACCGTTTGAAACCTTTGTACCATCTCTTGTTAGTCTCAGTGAATTCCGTGATTTACAACTTGAGGAATAATTCATCTACTCTTTGTTAGATGCCCTACTTTTTGTAGCTACGTTCTTTGAGAATTTCCCCTATGATCGCAATTCGTAGGACGAGGAAGATCTTGAAGAAAGGATGACGACTCCATCAAGTTGACCTGAATCAGAGTAATGAATACGTCAACAAGAAGGAGCAACCTCTTCGAAGAGAGCAGTGAAGACAAGAAGACTCGTTAGAGTTTCGTAACCAAACGTTTCCCCCTTATGCCTACCTTTGAATTCTCGGGACGAGAATTACTTTTAGTGGTGGAGAGTTGTGAGATCCCCGGATTATGCTATAGAATCTTTGTAATTAAGTTACAGTAACCTCACTCTAATGTGCCATGCCATCATGCTTTATTAAGCCATTTTGCCACTTAATAAAAATCAAATCCAAAATTTAAATTAAAATAAAGTCAACTAAATTATTTCTTCAAACTCAAAATAAAAATGCTGGCTCAATTGCAAATATTCACCTAGAAATTATCGAATAAGAACCAAAAACTTTCGAAACTTCATAGATGCCCTTTTCTATTTTTGAACTGGACCAACATCACTTAAGTGAACCATTTAAAATTCAAACCCAATTTAAATTATTTCTTAATGGCCTCAAACTTTGTGTGCCTTTCCAAAATATTGTACAGTATTTATGTATGGAGTTTCATGTGCAACAAAAATCATTTACTAGATTTAATAAATACAAACCGGGAACAAAAAAGTAGAACGGAAAAGGAAATGAAGAAACAAACAATAGCACTATGCACTTCAGGCCTCCTGCTACAGTAAATGGCCCAGCCCTCCAGGGGCCTTCTCCTACCTCTATGTACAGAGGAGAATCACAACCATGGCGTGGATACGGTCGCTCCCGTCCACGCGTCCGATGTCGCCGTGTCAGCCATCTAGCGAGCCCCCGCGACGTATAAGGCCCTCCCCGACGCGTGAGACAAACCCTAGCCCCAACTCCCCCTCTCTCTCGCTCGTATTGGTCGCTCCGGACAAAGCCGAGCTCATGGTCGCCATGGCCTCGTCGATATCGCGACTACCATGATCCTCGACGCCCGTGGATACGTCTAGGAGGTCCGCCACGGTCGGATCCGTCCGTTCCGAGGACCATCTCAAGCCGGGACGGCCCGTACGCTCGCCGTCGCCGCCGAGTTCGCCCACGGCCGCCACATCTCGCCGTCGATCCCCCGTCGCATTCCGGCTGCCCTGCGCTCCCTAACCACGTCCACGAGCACCGTGATGAGCTCCTCTTCCAATCCACCTCCTTCCCATCCTCGGTCCATCGTCGTAGATACTGTCCCCGAACTTGTCCGAAATGTACGCGTATGTGCGTGCGTGCGTGCTGATGCTTGTTGCCTTGGCCGCCAGTGCCTGACGCTCGCCACGCCCTGCGTGTGCTCCGCTGCGCCCGGACGAGCTCGCCTTCGCCCGACCACACCCCTCCTCTTGCTTGTTGTTGTTTTGCTGCTTGCTTGCTTCCCCTAGTTGCTGTTGCTCCCTACTAGTTCTATCTGCTCTGCTCTGTCGCTGTTTGCTGTTTGCGCTGCTGGCTTGCTTGCTCCGGCTGCTCGCGTGTTGCTGCTGTTGGCTACTGCTGCGTGGCAACTGCTGCGTGCTGCTGCTAATGGCTACTGCTGTGTGCTGCTGCTGCCGCTCCATACAACTGATGCTGGCCATGGCCATAGCAATGGCCGATTGTGCATGTGGCTTGTGATGTGCGTGCGGCTGTAGGTGTGTGTGCGAGAGAGTGTGTGAGTGGCCCGGTTGTGCCACTCCAAAGTGTATGGCCAGCCTTTGTTTAGATTAGATGCCAATCCCTAATTAAAACAATCCCCCAATTAGACTATTGTATGTTTAGGTTTAATATAGTTAGGATAAATTTAATGCAAATTTAGCCTAATAGCCTATGTCATGTGGACCCCATGCCTCATTTGACTTATCAATCTTTGACTGGTCAACCCAAGCCCATGGCCTACTGTCATACACACTAGCTAGAACATCCCCATGTGAGAAAGATATTTCTGCATTTATTTTTGAATTAGAATAATTCTAGAATAATGCTAAAGTTTCAAATTATATAAAATATTTCGTAACTCGGATGATAATATTTTATACATGAAAGTTGTTCAGAAAAATCCCACGAACTCGGATATGCTATCCGTACGTCTGTCACGCGTCTCTATGATAGCAAACATGGAACATTTCCATCCGTTTTGTCTGTACGGTAGTAGCAAGATCGAGGCCCGAGAAATATCATCTGATATTTTCCCGATCCGTCTATGACGGATAATACTGCGTTGGCTTACGCCTAGCCTTGCTTATTGACATGTCATGCTTTGTGGTGCATTGATTGCTCTGTTATTTATTGTGTTTCCTCTACGTTGTTTCCTTTCCCATAGACCCCGAGACCGATGATGATCCGGTGATCGACTACTTCCCGGTCGAGGATTCGTTTGTCTACACAGCAACAAGCCAAGCAAACCCCCCTTGATCATTCTTATATCACCTATTCTTTCTTCCTCATGCTTTTATTAGAATTTTGCTACTGTTTTAGTTAGCTCCTATATCTGATGCATAGCCTATTTTTGATGAACTGCTACTTTCAGTATTGTACATTAAATTTGTTTAGTATAGGTGGAGCAGTCATCCCTTCTGAACCCGTAGTCCAGTTGCCCCGGTTTGTTTTCTAATCTCGATCCCAGATCAACGAGCCATACCCGACACAGCATATAGACCCCCCTTAATTGTACGATGCTACAGAGATACTATTAGGTACCGAGGGTGAGACCTCTCTAAGTACTCGTGATGATATCTCTGTAGTATAGCTAGTCGGTCGTGGTTATCGAGGGTGATTCCTCTTTCACCATTCCCGATGATGCCTCTGTCTCGAAACCCCTCAAGTCTGGGACCCCCGAGGGTGATTCCTCTAAGCTCACCTTGACGGATACATCGTTCGGAATCCAACAAGGGTGATACCTCGGATTCCCCCCAATGTTACAACCACACAGTTACTCGACCATGTTACTGGGATCATTGGGGTTTAGTTGTTACACGGGTGGATTCCCGTGAGATTGTGTCGATGGCCAAATTAAAATGATAATGGATTTGGGTATTTGGTCTGGGTTAGTCGGGAGGCCTTATTACGCACTAACCGTCTGCATGGAAAGAATTATGGGTACTCGACGTCGCGGTATCAGCCAAAGCTCTTCAAACGCTAGTGATGTAGCGGCGTGCGCCCGAGTGGTCTCGAGATGCATCGCTCTTGTATTAAGGGGTGCTAGGACTGACATCGGCCACCCTCGCATCGTGCAGGAGCGCGGAGGGGAAGTGGGCCCATGAACCCTCTGTGCTTAGGAGTTAGACCGGCGGGCTGGCCTCTGTGTTGAGCTTTGGTGGGGCTGCGACATGTCGATATTCCAAGGCTGGGCATGACCCAGAAAAGTGTGTCCAGCCAGAGTGTTATCGAGCGCGTCGGGGAATATGTTGTGCACCCCTGCAGGGAAGAACTTATCTATTCGAATAGCCGTGTCCACGGTTACAGGACGACTTGGAGTTGTGCCCTGATCTTATACAACTACAATTGTTACTTAACTTGTTTTAGTTGCCCCGGGATTGCTTCCTCATAGGGAGTCGAGGGAGGATCTCTGGGCGTGCCCTCATATTAATTTTGCTGCAACAATATGACTACTTAATTATGTTACACCTGTTCTACTCTCGTCTATTGCTGCAAGGCCCTGAAGATGCTAGTCTTTGATAGGACTAGGCATTCTCCTTCTTTTCTCGCATTGCTGGAGTCAGTCCACATATAACCACCCCCTTCTTTGATACCGATGCATAATTAGCTTAGTTCTAATGTAAGTCTTGCGAGTACTTTGGATGAGTACTCACTGTTGGTTTGCTTCCCCTTTGTCCCCTTGATCCCTTGCTACATCCAGATGATGGAGCCCAGAAGATGGAGTTTCCTGCCGACGTCTGCCCCCTGTTGGTGTCTTCTACGTGGAGGCCGCTGAAGACCAGGAGTAGTTAGGAGGTTCCCAAGCAGGAAGCTTCCCCTTGTTCGATCATTGCATCTTTTGTGTTAGCCTTCTCTAAGGCACCCCATGTTTTATGTCTGTACTCAGATATTGTTGCTTCCGCTGACTCGTGTGTTTATCGAGCTTCTATATTATAGCCCTCGAGGCCTCTGGCTTGTAATATGAAGCTTGTATTATTTTATTTGTGTCTAGACTTGTGTTGTGATATCTTCCCGTGAGTCCTTGAGTTTGATCGTACGCATTTGCGTGTATGATTAGCGTACGATTAAATCGAGGGTGTCACATCTTCATATGGAAAATGATTCATTACTAGCTCAACAGATCAGTGCTACTCAGGCTGAATTCATTCCTCCATGCCTTAAATGCATCGAACGTGAAACTGCTAATTCCTTACCAGAATCATCAAACGTTTCTATTGCTACAAATTCTTCAACTGCTCCTGAAGTGTCAAACCTCACTTGAGGAAACCACAAATGTCACTAATGAAAATGCAGGGCTGAAGGAATTGTATGTGACAGGCATATACAAAAGTCTCAAAGGACACCAAACCCTTTGTGATGTGCTCAAAAAGAAGATCTTGAACAGGAAACCGAGGAAAGAAGGAATTGGCTTTGAGAGGAAATTGAATGTTGATGGATCATACTGGAAACCTAAGCAGTATACCAAAACCTCATGGGTTGCTGCTAAAGGGCCTCCTTATGATCCATCCAATCTAACAGGATTTGCATGTGAATTATCCTATTCCTCAGATGAGTCATTTGACTCCAACTATAAACTGTTCAAAAATCAATCTGGTGAAGTATTTTCTCGATATGTTGGAACTAACTGTAGGAATGGGCCTCCCATGAGGAAAATCTGGGTTCTGAAAAGTTGCCTTGAAAATCTTCAGGTGAATGTCCTCATGACACCACCTATGAAGAATTTAAAACCCAGATCAAATTCATCAGGAGGACCAAAGTCTTCAAGAGGATCAAAATGCTCAACTAGTAGAAACTATGCTCGTACTCGTGCTAATGCTTCTAAAATGCAGGGAAATTACAAGGAATATGAATATGAACGTTATTCTTCAAATCATTATGTTCATAAATCCTCAAATAAATTCTCTGCATATTCATTTGAATACTTTAACCCCCTACTGTTAAGAGAAGTGCATTAGCTTCAATGCCCCCTTTCTCATATGGTGCTCGCAGGATGATGAATGCTTTACCTCCCCTTTAGATGTGGGTGGTGAAGAAATTGAACTAATCACTTCTGCAGGTCAGGTCTCCAGATGAAAATCATCATCTGGAGAATTTGCTCGAGACCTGTGGAAAATGCTTGATGGGACACAAGCTAATATTGATGAAATAAAAATATTTCACACGTCCTTATCATTACTGTTTATGATGAAATTCCTATCTCATGAAATTGATATCATATTCTTCAAGTCTGAAGCATATGAGATGGTAAGCTATACTAATTCATCTGCAGGATGACAAACCCAAGAGTACTGAGTGGGTTCTTGATAGTGGCTGCACACATCACATGACTGGTGACAAAAGCTTGCTGGTGAATATGCCACTAACTCCATCACCCCTGAAGAAAACCACTTATGCTGAGAAAGGTAAAAGCAAGGTATTGGGACTTGGCAAAGTAGCTATTTCCAAGGACAGGCACATGGACAAAGTGATGCTTGTTGAATCCCTTGGATTTAACCTTATGTCAGTCTCAATTCTTTGTGACCTTGATATGATTGTTATCTTTGGAAGATATAGATGTGTTGTCATCATGGAATCTGACAGATCTAAAGTCTTCGAAGGTGTTAGAAGAGGGGATTTGTACATTGTTGATTTCTCTATAGGTCCTCAACCAGCCACTTGCTTACTAGCAAAAACCTCAGAAGGGTGGTTGTGGCATCGAAGTAGAAGCATGTCATCAGCATCGAATCAGTCAAATTCCTCAAGGACCACCTCTGCGGTGCTTGTTTGTCTGGGAAAGTGACCAGATCCAAGCACCCCTCGAAGACCATCATGACAACTACTCATCCATTTGAATTGCTTCACATGGATCTATTTGGACCTACTCATTAGGCCACTCTAACAAATGCAACATCTTTATATGGCTTTGCCATAGTTGATGATTATTCCAGATACACTTGGGTGCATATCACTTTGTATAAAACTAAAGTGCAGGAAGTCTTCAAACGATTTTCCTCAAGGGTCTCGATGAACTTCGGCGTCAAGATCAAACACATCAAGAGTGATAATGGAACAGAATTCAAAAACACTGGTCTTGATAATTATCTTGATGAACTTGGTATTACTCACGAATTGTCTGCTCCTTATACTCCTCAACAGAATGGTGTCGTCGAAAGAAAGAACAGGACTCTGGTTGAGATGGCACGAACCAAGCTTGAAGAATATCAGACTCCTTGTCACTTCTGGCGAGAAGCAATCAACACTGCCTGCCATATCATCAACAGGGTATATCTTCACAAATTCCTCAAGAAAACCTCATATGAACTCCTCACTGACAAGAAACCCAATGTAAGTTATTTCAAAGTCTTCGGTGCAAAATGTTGGATTAGAGATCCTCACCATAGCTCAAAGTTTGCACCTAAGGCACATGATGGTTTTATGCTCGGTTATGGAAAGGACTCGCACACCTACAGAGTCTTCAACACCTATCACAACAAGGTTGTTGAAACTGTAGATGTGCGGTTCGATGAAACTAATGGCTCGCAAAGAGAGCAATTGCCTCCTGATCCAGATAAGCTGTCTCCGGAGGAAGCAATAAAGATCAAAGCAACTGAAGACATTGTTCCCACTGAGGAAATTTAAGAAGAAACCATTCCCAGCACTGATGAAAATCAAGAAGATGCTCGTGAGGAAATTGCACCAATTCCTCAGCCCAGACGAAATCCTCAACCAGCTCATCCCAGGATTGCAAATGAAGTAGAACTTGACAAAATCCTTGATGACATCAACGCGCCAGGTCCTCTCACTCGCTCAAAAGCTTCACACTTAGTTAACTTTTGTGGGCATTTTTCCTTTGTGTCTATCACAGAACCTTCAAAAGTTGCTGAGGCTTTCATGGAACCGGAGTGGCCAAGCCATGCAAGACGAACTTCTTCAATTCAAGATGAATGACGTATGGGAGCTCGTCAAACGACCAGATCCTCGCAAGCACAATATCATCGGCACCAAGTGGATTTTCCAAAACAAGCAAGATGAGGATGGTCAAGTGGTGATAAATAAGGCACGACTTGTAGCCCAAGGCTACACACAGGTTGAAGGAATTGATTTTGATGAAACTTGTGCACCTGATGCTAGACTTGAAGCTATTCGAATAGTACTTGCTTATGCCAATCATCATAACATTATCTTATATCAAGTGGATGTGAAAAGTGCATTCCTCAATGGTAAGCTTGAGGAACAAGTATATGTTGCTCAGCCCCCAGGTTTTGAGGATCCAAAGAATCCAGACAAAGTCTTCACACTCAAAAAGGCGCTCTATGGCCTCAAGCAAGCCCCACGTTTGTGGTATGATACATTGAAGGAATTCCTCATGAAGAAAGGCTTCAAACCTGGTTCACTCGATCCAACTATTTTCACAAAATCCTATAATAATGAACTATTTGTGTGCCAGATATATGTCGATGACATCGTATTTGGTTGTACAAACAAACGTTACAATGATGAATTTGCTTACATGATGAGTGAAGAATATCAGATGTCTATGATGGGGGAGCTGAAATTCTTCTTAGGTCTTCAAATTCGTCAACAACACAATGGGATCTCCATATCACATGAGAAATACCTCAAGGATGATCTGAGGAAATTCGACATGCATGAATGCAAAGGTGCCAAGACTCCAATGCCTACCAACAGCCACATCTGCACTGACGAAACTGGTAAAGAATTTGATCAAGAGGTATATCGTTCCATGGTTGGCTCTTTACTATACTTGTGTGCATCTAGGCCAGATATAATGCTTAGTGTTTAAATGTGTGCACGTTTTCAAGCAAAACTAAAGGAATCACACCATATGGCTGTGAATCATATTCTTCGATAATTAGCTCACACACCAACACTAGGATTATGGTACCCCAAGGGCTCAAATGTTCATCTTGTACGATATTTCGATTTTGACTATGCTGGTGACCGTGCGGATCACAAGTCAACTTCTAGCACATGTCATTTCCTCGGAAGATCTCTAGTCTGCTTGTCCTCAAAGAAGCAGAACTACGTTTCACTCTCCACTGTCAAAGCTGAGTACATTGCGGTTGGTTCATGCTGTGCTCAATTGCTATGGATGAAGCAAACCCTCAAGGACTACGTCATCAACATGAAGAATGTGCCTCTGTACTGCGACAATGAGATTGCAATCAAGATTGCATACAACCCAGTACAACACTCGAAGACTAAGCACATCCAGATTCGTCATCATTTTCTTTGGGACCATGTCCTCAACGGCAATATCCTCATCGACCATGTGAAGACTGACGATGAACTAGCAGATATCTTCACTAAGCCCTTGAATGAGAAAAGGTTTTGCAAGTTGCGATGTGAGCTAAATATCTTAGAATCTTCAAATATTTTTTAAAAACAAGCACACATCCTAACACTTATGCAAAATTGATGACTTAGATGTGCAACACACAAAGAACCGATTTTCTTCAACCAATGAAGAATATCACTCGATTCTCATGGCCCTACGACAATTGTACGCGGCGTGTGAAATCAACATTCTTATATGGTGGGTCACGCCACCACCTAACTTGAAATTCCTCAAGTCGAATTTCTTCAAAGCCGAATATCTGAAAGTTGATTTTATTCAAAGTTGCTGTTCTTCAAACTTGTCTTTCTTCAAAGCTGAAATTCATCAACATGATTCTTTGTCACAAAATCCTCAAGTTTATCAAAAGCTTCAAAAACACTTGATGATTTTCATTTGCCTAGATATATATATATATATATATATATATATATATATATAGAATATGATTTCAAAGTCCTCAACAACATTCACTTATAGCTATTTCTTCAACTTGATATTTCATCTAAGTGAATGTGATCGGACCCTACTTCCCCTCTGTGCTATCCTCATCCAGTCTATTCAATTCTTCATATGCATTCTACTTGAAACTTTGTTCAAAATCCTCACTACGTCCTTCTCAGCTGATGAATTTGTAACAAAATCCTCAAATCTTCAACAATGATTTTTATATTGTTACACAGTAACTGAACCCCACTTCCCACGATCAGATAAGCACGATCTCCACTGCTTTAAACGGTTGATACACATGTCCTGCGGAGACGAAAGGGCAGGGGTAGTTCGGTCCGAAAGAATCGGCCGGACAGTTTTCACCTAGGCTATAAATATGTCTTTACCCCCTCCGATCAAAACTCTTCGTTCTCTCTCGACCTCCTCTCCGCTATAGGAAAGCCCTAGCGCCACCGCTAGAAGTTTTGTCGTCGGCGAGGAAAAGCTTTACTGCCTCAACCTCTCCGTCGCCGAAATCAAGCCGGAACCGGAACGTCTTCGTCCGCCGCCGCCGTAGCTATCCTCTGTTGCTAAGTTAGGGTTCAGTGGACTCGCACCGAAGAGCATCTACTGCTGCTTCTTCCTCTCTTCTTCGTGCGCGCAATATAGGGTATATAAAACCCTATTTTTACATTCCCTTTCAATCTACTATTTTACCTTAGACTCGTGAAATCTTTTTTTCCTCAAGTGTCTATCAGTCTCTATTCCTAAAACACTACTTATTCTTCAACTGTTGATGAATTTCACTAAGCAACTAAAAGTCTTCACGAGATTCCTCAATTGTGCAAATTTTCGAATATGTACAAATCTGGAACCCAAGATTAGAGTGCTTAGACAAATTCCTCAACCCACTGGTCAAATTCCCTAACTTTAATTTTTTTGTTTTCTTGAAATCTGAGAACGCATATGACCTCTCCAAAATTCCTTGCAACTATACTCTGTTCATAGGTACAAAAATGTCAGTTAATGGATCTCTAGGTTCTCATCAAGTTAACTCATTTGCAGCGTCTCTTGAATAAAATCTGCAAGTGTCATCAGAATCCTCAAGAGTTCAATTTCCTCAACAAAAGCATCAGCTGTAGAAAATGGAAGATGAAAGGAAGCAAAAGGGTGGCAAGAAGCTCGAACAGAACACTGCCATCGATATCCTTGATGATGTCTACCTGGAATACTGCACACCAGATGAGCAAGAAACAATGCCCAAGAGGAAGATAAGGCTTCAAAAGATAGAACGCCGGTGGGCTAAGGAGTGGAAAGAATACAAATTTGTCACTCCAAAGTACGCGAAGAAATTCGCTCTTAAGCCACCTGGCAAACGACCTCCTCTCGAGGATTATCAGGATGCCCATCCTTCAAGCCTCAAGACGATTGATGACTATCCTGAGGAAAAAGACAAAACACTTGTCAAAGCTTCAGAATAAGGAAGAAGTTGTTGTTAGGAAATTTAATGAAGAATCTGCTGCTGCTGCTACTGCAGCCACCTCCTCTGCCGCTGAAACTTCTGGCACGGCCATTCCTCAAGTGAAGTCTGTGCCACAGAAATCAAAGGCTTCAAAGCCTTTGGAGAAATTGCTTCAGAAGGCTGCACGTGCATCCACACCAAAACCCTCAGCACCCCCAAAGGCTTCAAAGCCTGAACACAAGCAGATTGTGAAGGAACTGCCTACTGTCTCCAGCTTCTCTGTTCCTTCTGCAACGAGATCAGAGACAAAGTCTTCACCAACTCCAGTGAAGACTAAGGTGACTGCTGGAAGAGGAACCAGACCAAACCCAGGAAGAATCATCATAGTCCCTTCTGCATCAGAAGGAAGTGATGAATATGATGATGAGCCTCTACAGGCAATCATCAGAAACAAGCAGGAGAGGGTTGCTCAAGCTTCAGGCAGCGCCATTCCTCTGGCCATGGACCCAAAAGTTCTTTTGGACTCCATCAATGTTTGGTATGATGTCCCCAACACACCTATTGATGACTTGAAGCTTCCCCCAGGCATCAGCCACATGGTGGCCACATTCATCAACGAGGCCAAGTGGAAGGAGACGCAAGCCAAACAAGCAAAGGCTACGAAGCTGAAAAAGGAGAAATTCCTCAGAAAAAATCTCCTCAGCTTGACGCCACATGCTCTTGTGTCCACCAAGGCAGAATTGAAGACTTTGACAGACAAGTACACCAAGCTATCTGATCATCAAAGTCTCAAGAACAATTTCATCAAGTTTTCCACCAATGCAGTTGATGATTACAACAAAAAGGCTGCCCCTCCAGCAAAACCTCAACAGCCTGAGATTGAGGAAGAACAACCTGCCCCTGCTGAGGAAATGCCTCAAGAAAGCCGTGCTGATGCACCGGCTATTGAGGAAATAACTAAGGAAATTCCAGCTGATATATCTAAGCCAGCTGATGACTCTGCTCCAGCTGAAGAAACTACTTCAGCTGAGGAAACTGCCAGGATGGATACGACTCCACCTCCTGAAGAAAAAATGCCTTCACCAAAATATTCAAAGGTGAAGAAAATGACTCTGTCTTCATCAGATGTGAAGAAAACCAGGGCTGCAGAAAAGGAAGCTAAGAAAAGAATAGCTTCGTCAACAGAAGAATCAACTGAGGTCAAACGACTCAAATCTCTTGATGAAAATGCTCCGTTGGATCCTGTGCCTCTCAAGATTGCTCCATCCTATGAAATGATTCCCTTCGAAAGCAAAGACAAGGAGCATATGACCGATGAGGAAATTAAGAATGCTGAGTCTGAGGAACACACCGATGAGGAAATTCAAATTGATGACAGTCCTCAGACATTCATTCCTCTTGAAGAACCTGCTCAAGGAGATGAATTTGGCTCTTCCACTAAGCAAACTCCTCAAGCCGAGGAAAACCAAGGACAAGATCCTCAGCGTGAAGAAAATCCAAAGCCTGAGCAAGATCCTAAACCTGAGGCTCAGGATGAAGAGATTCCTCCTCCTGAGTTTCAGAAGGAAGCGTTCTTTGAAGAACGCGTGTATTTCATCAGAGAAAATCCTTATTACAAGCCTCACATCAGGCACATGAAGTTTTGGACGAGGATTCAGCTCAACTATTATGCATCTGTGCTTTGTGGAAGAAACAAAAAATTTCAGCACACGCATATTCCTCATGTTGAGCTTGAAGAAATTCCTTGCTTCGCCCCAGTCCTCAACGTCCTTCATGAAGCAGGACTGCTCCCCTTGTGCTCTCATATCTAGGATTGGAACAGTGACATTGTTCTTCAATTCTATGACACTCTGCATATTTGAGGAGATCCAACAGATATCAACACTTGGGTACTGGATTGGATGATGCAGCACACACACTTCAAGGCCCTTGCAAATGAGCTATTACGAGAACTTCCTCTATCAATTCCTTCAGAACAGGCCGTGAAGATGTATGATGAACGGGAGCTGCCCAATAAGCTAACGGAAGTTCTCATGAAGCCTTTGGCCAAGGACCAACCACCAAGAACAACTTTCCTGGTCCATGATCTGAAGTATGAACCCAGGACTGTTTACAGAATCCTCTGCAGTGTTCTTGCGCCAATCAAGGGGCATGATGATGAATAAGATGTCGTAGGCATCATGAAGAATATCCTCTTCAACATCATCCATGGCATTCCCATAAACATTCAAGATTGCTTCTTGAGGACTCTGGGAGAAAATGTTATGTCACCTTTTGACTTGAAGATTTACGCTCCATGGATCATGAGATTCATCAGACGCAGGTCAGGCATCAATTATCATGCTGATTTCAATAATCACACTGGATATATGCCTCCGATCAGGGTCAACAAGAAGACTTTCGAGCCAGTTAAAGGTAAAGGCAAGTCTATGATCGATGAAGGCAGTCGGCCCCTTGATGGCCAGCTCCGTGAGACTGATGCATACTCTTCATGGGATGATACTGAAACCCAGCCACCAAGTCCTGTTGCTCCAAGGGTGATGAATACCAGAGAGCTACTCCTCAGTCTTCATCAAAAGGTAGATCGCAATCACAAGTGGGTCAAACACCAGTTTGGCGCCATTATGAAAACCCTCAATGAGACTCCTAATGCAGTGAAGCTTAATTATCATTATCTTCAAGAGGTTTTTGATCGCACCTGGGCCACACTGCCTCATTTGAAGACTCCAGCAGAACTTGAAGAATTGGAGTTTACAGAGGACTTCGACTAGTCATGGCCACCAAAGAAGAAATTCAGGCCAATTCTAGTTCTAGACCTTGAGGACTGTTCTTTTCCTTCATTCCGGACTATAGAATCAGATGAAGACTAACAAGACACTGCCACTGGTCCAAGGAGGAAGCCTGCTCCCAAGAATCCTCATGCGTCTTCCTCAACTGCCAAGTGAAAGTCTTCATGGGGTGTTAGTCCTTAGTTTTGTCCCTTTTTCGTCACTTGATGACAAAGGGGGAGAAATATGAGAGTTAGTCTTCACGCGGGATATATTTTGGATGCTTATGAACTTTATTAAGTTACAAACTCTTGGCTCTTCTGAACTGTTTTATGTAATGAGTTGTAACTTAAGCCCGATGGTACTCTGACGCTTTTGAACATTTTTCTTCGCATGCTTATTCCTCAAAATATTAATGCACGCATGCTGGAATACGTCAGATACCATTTCTCATCATGCATTCTCAATTTGTTCATACAATATGTCATATGTATGCATGATGTACAAGACTGAGGGGGAGGTCTCCATGATATAAATCATCAATGTGCATTTTCTGTGAAAAGGAAAATCCTCAAGATATGCACATCTTTAGGGGGAGTCTCTCTGTATCTTGATTTCAAATTCCTCAAATGAGTATTTACACTTCATATTTTTATCCCCGTTGAAGACTTAACCTAATTGTCATCAACCACCAAAAAGGGGGAGATTGTAAGTGCATCTAGTGCCCCTTAGTGATTTTGGTGGTTTGAAGACTTATAGGTTAAGTATCTAATGTGTTCATGAGTGTACACAGGATCTATAAGTCACCGAGGAGTTCAAAATATTCGATATATATCGACCCCTAAAAATGTATATCTTCGGCTGAAGAAATTGGTCTGAAGCTGAAGAATTGAATCGTGAAGAAATTGCGATGAAAGTGATATTCCTCATGAAGATATTGAAGATGAGGAATTCGGTGTGTTCTGAAGAAAATGAATCTGAAGACTTTGAAGCATGAAGATTTATTTTGTCTGTTTTATTTTCTTCACTTTTGAGTCATAGGAACACCGTACTGTTAAAGGGGGTCAAAGTAACACGTCGGAATGAATTTCCACATGATGCTCAATCCAAGCCTAATCCTACCAAAAGCCTCAACTGAGGAATATGAGAGACATGAGGACTCTCATAGTTAAGGGTCCCGACCGTTACCGCAATTCGCGCTACATCATTGATCGTATCCACACCAACGGTCATATTATTTAAGGGCATTAATGTCAAATCATGTCGGGATGCTCCCAGGCTATAAATAGCCGCCCGCACAACCATTAGTTGGTTGGCTCCTCCATTAGAAACTGACACTTGTCATAAGAGCAACCCAAGTTCCTCATAGTCTTCGGGAGTAATTCATCGGTGAGGGAATGCCCCAAACACCAAACCACAAACCAAAAACCAAGTGATTGAGCATCACTGAAGAAGTTGTTCCTGTGTGGGACTGAAGCCTTTTACTTTTGGGGACTGTGCATCATCCTCCAGACGGTTAGGCGTCATGGTCTAGAGGAATATAGCAGTCAATCGTGGATCGCCAGGTGACCAAGTTTGTGAGGGTTTGGAAGTCTGCCCTGAAGACTTAACCTGAGTGTTGGGCGAGGACTGTGTGTTCTTAGCCCAAGGAGAATACGGTAGGGACTGTGTGTCTCGGGACTGTGTGTCTTTTGGTTTCAATATCAAGCTGTTCCAAACCAGATGTACAACTGTCACAGCAGTTGGAACTGGGTCATCAACCACTATCTTCACTGTGAAACAGGTTCTATTTCTTCAACTCTTTAAATTCCTCATATTGTATGTTGAAGATTTTTCATTGTCACTGTTTGAAAAATTTGCTGAAGACTTTCTCTGAAATTCCTCAACCCCAAATTCTTCACGCGAGTTGTTCTTCACATGTGTTCTCTGTGCCTGCATACTATGCAAACTGCTTTGCATATTCTTCACCTTGAAAACTGTTGTAGTGATACTTTGCACTCCCGATCCTTTGCTCTTTCCGCTGCAAGTTAGTCATTAGTGAGGAATTCCCTCAACAGGAATTTCCCGAGTGATAAAATTATAAAAATCTCCTATTCACCCCCTCTCTAGTCGATATAACGCACTTTCAGTAGGACAACCTGCAGTACCTTGATCATACTTGCGGGCGACATAACTAAAACTCTAGGTGGTTAAACCAAAATCACACAGAACAAGGGAGTACCTTGCTCCGATAGCAACTGAAAGCGCATTATGTCTACTAGAGGGGGTGACTAGGCGATTATTACAAATTCATCAGTGAGGAAATTCCTAGTGAGGAAAGTCCTCAGTCATGAACTGGGTGCAGCAGAAATAGTACTAAGACAAATGTGCAAAAGTGACTACAACAAAGTACTCAGAGTGAATGGATAGGTTCGGTTTGCACATGTCACTTATATAGGATAAGCATGTGATGAATAACTCAGGTGAGGAATTTGAGGTGAGGAATCAGGAGAAATTCTTCAGTCAACTTCTTAAAATACTACACATGAAAGTCTGCAACATGCAATTGTGGAAATGAAAAGAGTTGAAGAAACAGAACGAGTCGCTCAATGAATACAGTGGTTGATGACATAGTTCCAACTATTGTGACAGTTGTACATCTGGCCTGGAGCGCCTTGGTATTGGAACCAAAGGACACACAGTCCCGGGACACATAGTCCCTACCGTATTCGCCTTGAGCTAAGGACACACAGTCCTCTCCCAACACTCGCGGTAAGTCTTCAGGGCAGACTTCCAAACCCTCACAAATTCGGTCATGCGGCGATCCACTATTGACTTCTGGATGCTCTAAACCATGATGCCTAACCGTCTGGAGGATGCACAGTCCTCAAAGGTAATAAGCATCGGTTCCACAGAGGAACAATCTCTTTAGTGATGCTCAACCACTTTGGGTTTTGGGTTTTGGTTTGGGTGTTTGGGTTTTTTCCTCACCTGATGATTTTCTCTCAAAGTCCTCGAGGAATTGGGTTGCTCTAAATGGCAGGTGTCAGATTCTCTCAGAGCAGCCAACCAGCTAGTGGTTGTGGGGGGGGGGCTATTTATAGCCGGGGAGCATCCTCACATGATATGACATTATTGCCCCAATGGTATGACCGTTGTGTGGATAAGATTAGGGACAGGTGGCGCGCGGCGCGGCAACGTCGGATCTTTCAAATGTGAAAGTCCTCATGTCTCTCATGTTCCTCACTTTGAGGATCCGGTAGGTGTAGGTTTGAGTTGAGCATCATGAGGAAATACTTTCCTTAGTTTTAGCTCGACACCCTTTAACAGTAGAGTGTTCCTATGACTCAAGAATGAAGAAAATGAAAAATAAAGAGTAAATCTTCAGGCTTCAAAGTCTTCAGAGTATTTTCTTTGGGACACTCTGAATTCCTCATCTTCAATGTATTCATGAGGAATATTAATTTCTTCGCAATTTCTTCGCGATCAAAGACTTCAAGGAATAACCAAAGTCTTCACCCGAAGACATACATTTTTAGGGGTCAATATTCATTGAATAACTCAAACTCCTCGGCCACCTATAGAACCTTTGTACACTCACAAACATATCAGTCTCTTAATGTATAAATCTTCAATCTACCAAAATCACTAAGGGGCACTGGTTGCACTTACAAGAGAGAAGACTCGCGAATGGGGAGCTGGGATGGATCCACCCGGCTCCACTAGAGGTTATCTGCGTTGCCAGTGGGACGAAGGAGGAAGCGAGGCAGCCAGTTGCATGCCGACGGCACAACGAGCAGAACCCAGCTTTTCCCGTGCTAGTTGGTAGGAGGAAGACGACAAGCTATCGTGGGCTGGGCCATCACATTTAGATAAGTGGCCGAGTTAGTTTTCCTTTTTTATTTTATCTCTGTTTTGGTCTATATTATTATTTCTGACCATTGTTTTTATTTTATTTGGCAAAAAATAATTATCCCAAAATGTCTGAAACATTTTATGAAATAGAGTTTGAATATTTCCAAACTCTCACAAAAGTTTCAGCAATTTTGGAGCAACTGAATAATTATAGTGCATTAATTGCTATTTTAAGAAGCTTTGTTGGATTAATTTAAACGCAAAAAGGGACGTGTAAAATAAAATGCATCCCTGAAACATAGTTGTCAATATTTATCAAAATGGTTGAACATTTTTTAGGCCATTTTGGGTTCATTGAAAATCACATCTTTTTGAATTGTCTTAATTATATGAGGTGTTAGGCTTTATTAGTCCCCATTTCAAATTTGAATATTTTAAACATGATGCACACTCTAGCTAGGCACCATGCAAATGAAAACTAGGTAAGTGATAGTTTTTTATTAACACCTCTCTCTCAAATTATGTAGTCATTATTATCGAGTTCGATTTTCGCTTGACGACAAGCGAGGTGTGAGCTTGGGGAGTTAATGCGTCCATTTTGCATCATGAATTCTTATTGATAATTATGTTGTTCTTAACCGTTATTAATGATTATGATGCAACTCTTATGCTCTTTATTCCTAAATTTACAAGTTACATCATAAAGGGGGAAATTGTCGGAAACTAGAATGTTGGACCTGAAAACCAAGAAAAAGAATGAAAAATCACCGGACTCCAAATGACCTAAAACTTCAGAGAGAATTTTTATGGAATATATAAGAATTATTGCACCAAAAATATACTAGAGGGGGAATCTACTGGCCCTAAGCCCACAGGGTGCGCCGACCCCATGGACGCAGCAACATTTCCTCCTTCATGGGAGGACCAATCTTCATCAACATCTTCAACATCAGCATCTCATCGCAAACCCTAGTTCATCTCTTGTACTCAATCTTTCTCTCAAAATCTGGGATTAGTACATGTGGGTTACTAATACATATCCAACGTATCTAACTTTCCAACTACTTTTGGTCTTGTTTTGACCTCTAATTTGCATGATTTGAATGGAACTTACCCGTAGTGACGCTGTTTTCAACAGAGCTACCTTGGTGTTATTTTTTCGCAGAAATAAAAGTTTTCAGAATTGCATGCAACTTTTTGTGAACTATTTTTGGGATTTATGATGAATTATGGAGCAAAGATCCGCGGGAGGGAGGTTGATAGGGGCCACAAGCCAATCGGGCGCTCCCCCCAAGCCATGCCCTGATGGCTTCTGGAGCCCACGTGCCTCCTCTGACCCAAATTCCAGTCCTACAAAATCACATCTTAGGAGAAAAACAAGAGAGAAGTTTTCATCATGGCACGCGGACCCTAGTGACATCTCTTATTCTTCCTCGAGAGGGCTGATGTGGAGTCCGTTTGGGGCTCCGGAGAGGAGGATTCGTTGTCGTCGTCATCACCAACCCTTCTCCATCAACACAGCCATGATGCTCACCACCAGGAGTGAGAACTTCCTTTGTAGGCTTGTTGGGTGGTGGTGGGGTTGGATGATATTTACCATGTAATTGAGTTAAGTTTGATAGGGATTGATCCCTCGTATCCACTATGTTTAGAGATTGATGTTGTTATGACTTTGCTATGCTTAATGCTTGTCACTAGGGCCCGTGTGCCATGAATTTAGATGTGAAAATATTTTGTTTTCACGAATATAAGATTGATTTGGATCCTCTCTTGCAACTTGTATGCACCTATTACGTGTCTCGATAAGCATACCCCAAGGTGACAATAATTGGGATTCTTTCCAGTGATTGCCGTAGTTTGAGGAATTCATGTATTCACCATGTGTTAATGCTTAGTTCCGGGTATCTATTAAAAGGACACCTTAATATACTTTAGTTTTGAATAGCACGCTGCCTCCACGGGAGGCTAAGACAAAATATGTCATGCAAGTTCTTATCACAAGCACATATGACTATATACGGAATACATGCCTACACTCTATTGATGAATTGGAGATAGTTCCGTGTCGCCCTAGTGTGTAACTGTTACATGATCGATGTGATCTAAATCATTATCCATCACCAATCCATGGGCCTACACTTTACATACACTGAATCTTGCTAAGTTACTACTGTTGCTTCTACTGTCACACCAGCTACTCAATTGCTACAGTTACTACCATTACCAAAATTGCCCCTATCACTATTACTGTTACCATTATTTGTTGTGCTACTAAATCCTTGCTCTAGAGATATCCCTAGTGCGCTTGAATTGACAACTCAACTATCAAGGCCAATAAATATTCTTAGGCTCCCCTTGTGTCGAATAAATAAATTAGCATGAAATACTACCCGTGAAGACTGTTGTGATCCCCTATACTCGAAAATATAATCTAAAATATGTTGACTTTAGGATATTATGTTGACTTTATTATGTTGACTTCAGGATATCCAATTTCCACTATGAATAATCTAAAATATAATCGAACTAAATCATCCCCTCTCGCACGAGAGGAGGTAAGGAACTGCCATCTAGCTCTCCTTTTGTTTCACCTATTGTTTCGAATCAACTTGTTACACCACCACCTGTTGATCGTCGTGATATGTCACACGGACTTGATGATGCGACTTATGAAATTAATCATGATATTATTGCTACACTGGTTGAAACTGAAATGTGCCAGTGAGTGAATTACTTGATGCTCATATTGCTAGAACTGGCGAACTTGAAAATGTTGAAACTGATAAAGAATTTGAATCACCTTCTACACCGGAAGGTTTATTTTATGGATGGTGAGATAGCTAGGGATTGTCTTGCTTGTGAAAATAGAGATGATGTGAAGAGATTACTATGCAAACTAAAATAAAAATCTATGATGGAGAGAATGAAACATGATCCTAAATCTGCTACTTCTTCTATATTTGTTAGTGATAAGGACTATGAATTTTCTTGTCACATTCCTGACACCTTAATCAAGTTAGCTTTGTGCTCATGTTTTCTTTGCATTGCATCTAGGAAATTTTCAACAAGAACAAAGCAAGTGGTGAAGGAAAATTCTAAAACCCTAGCCACTTTTCAAAATAAAGGAAAATTCAAACTAGTTAAAATCAATGAACCCAAAATGGCCTCAAGAAAAGTTCAATCTTTGTGATAATTCATGGAAGTAAATAAGCAATGAAGAAAACCATTTTCTTGATACTTTAAGCATTTTAAATAATGCAAAAAGCTACTAGTTTCAAGTTTAAAATTTGAAATCAGAAACTTTATGTCTTCAAAAATTTTGAAAACTCCAGGAATGGTTGGATATATTCCAACAAATATTCTGGTGTGTTTAAAATAGCTTTTACAAACTATTTGGGAGCTGAAATAAATAGTAAATCAATTAGTTAGCAGAACAGAAAGAAAACAGAAAAAAATAGAGGAAGAAACTACCTGACGCTCACCTCAGCCCAGGCCCAGTATCGTTGCCGTCTTCCTCCTCGCCAGTAGGAGCAGGAGGTGGCTGCCGCGTCGCTGCGCGCCTCCACGTAGCTCCCTGCCTGCCTAGCCGCCGCTTCGCGCTGGCAAGCACGGGGATAACCTCCCCGAGCTCGTAGCTATCCATTCCCGTGCTCATTCTTCCCCCTCTCCTCTCGGTTCTCCCGATCCCCTCTGCCGCCATTGACAGGAGCTCGAGCTCGAGCTGCCCGTGCCCCTAGCCATAGGAACTTCCTCCCGAGTGTGCCATTAGCTCCGACTCGACGAGCTGGTCCTCACTGCAGAAGCCAAAGCCTCCTCGAGCCCTGCAACGCCTACGGCACCGTCGTCTGCAACCTTCGGCCGCCGGCGAGCTCTGCTCGATTCGTCGCCCTCAGTGCTTCCCCGAGCCGTCTAAGCCCTCCTCTGCACTCCTCGTGAGCTTGCACATCTTTCCCCTAAGATCTCCCCGTCGATCCCCTCCTCTAGGCCTAGTTCCATCGGAGCCCGACGAGGACCGGCGCTGCAGCTCGTCGCCGGTAGCCCTCCGGTGAAGGGTTGGTCCGTCTGAGGCCACCAGCAGCCTCAGGACATCACGTAGATGCTTTAGGAGCCCAGCCCCGCGCGTTTTGACCCTGTAATCGATGGCTTCGACGATGGCCGAACTTGGTCGCCGCCAAGCTCGTCGCCGGCGTTGATTCCGACCACCCCAGCCCCTAGGGTTTGTCCCATCATGCGCGCCGTCGAGTGGCCGTTCTCCCCATGGTCTCTGCCGTGAGTTTGGCCGTCGGAGGCGAGTTTCCGATGCCCTCCACCGTACTGGTGGTCACCGGAGGCTCCCCGCGGGCGAGGACGACCTCGCCACTGGTGGATCTCAGCTGGCCAGAGCCACTGACGTGTGGGGCCAGCCTCTGGATAATCTGGAATAGTAAAAATAAAACCAAATAATTTAATAAGTCACCGACATGTGGGTCCAGTGAGATTAATTAGCTAATTAAGATTAATCCTAATGTAAAACTAACCAGAGACACTGACCAGTGGGTCCCACTGGTCAGGTTTGACTTTCAACGGCCAGTTGGACCTAATGATGTCATGCTGATGCAATAAAGAGTTTTCTGATTTAAAAGAATTCCAGAAAAATGTTAAAAATTCTAAAAATCATAGAAATTAATCTGTAACTCCAATGAAAATAATTTATATATGAAAAAGTATCAGAAAATTAAAGGAATCTGAATATGTCATTTTCAAACATGTTTGAAAATGTTACAGAACCCAAACATGTAGATTAATGAATAAGTTAATTCTTATAAATACTTTGTAGATGGAATTTGGAAAATATTTAAATTTCACTATAAATGACATGATCAAACACTGTCCTAATTACAAACCAGCAACCTAACATGTCATCCCATGCATGTTAAAAGCAAGTTGATCTGAGCATCAGGTCGAATCAATTAAAATGGTATTCGAGAATACCTCGTTTGAAGTGATATTTGAATTTGATTCAAATCAACTTCAAACCTAATACATGTTAGCCATAATAGTATATCACCTTGCATCCTCATGCCATGCTCATGCATCATGTTGATTGCATATGTTTGATATTTATTCTTGTCATTCCTTTCAGTAGGCTCCGCACCCCCGGATTCCACTGAATATCCGTCTGACGGATATTGTCACTCCTCTGAGCAACAAGGCAAGCAACCATTTTGATCATCCCGATAAATCCCATGTTCTTGCTCCTGCACTTACTAATTGCATTAGGATCAAATGCTTCAAATGCTTTGCCACGTTAGTTGAACTCACTTCCTTTGCATGACTAATCCTTGTCACAGTAAATAGCTGAACCTTGCAACCTAGCATACCTGGTAGTTGCTATGCTTAGAGTTGTGTATGGTCTGTCATCTGGGAGATGAACATAATTGTGAGAATGTGTTCGGTAAGCAAAGGTTGTGTGTTGAACCTGATTTGGTAAAGGTACCGGTGAAAGGCTGTGTAGGAGTACATGGCGGGTTGTTTCATTGGAACCGTCCGTAGGAACTGAGTTCCGTGTATGTAATCCAAGACTAGATACTACCACACGTTGGGATACTTAATTGACCCTCTCGACTTATTAATCGCTTAGTACTCGGTCCAGGAGTTGCAAGTAGTTTCTCGTGTTTATAGTCATGCTGGAGGTCGTGCATAGCGCTGACCTGAGAGGTGGGCTGTGATGCGGTAGGCAGTGGCATGGTCTACCAAGTGGCACCCGGATGGTGGGCTTGGGAACCCTGCGAACTTCATTTGAGGCCATGGCGGAAACCTCGGCCGGACTTCCGTACGGGTTACTCTCAGATAGGCGATAAACCTGGACTAGGTACTAGTGTGGTTAACGGTCATGGCCGACTCCCTCGCTGGGCTACCGCTTGAAGGTTGCCGAGGTGCATGACGTGCACATGGAGATAAGTGGCGAGAGCGTGTGTGACGAAGTACACCCCTGCAGGGTTATGATCTATTCGAATAGTCGCGTCCGCGGATATGGACTACTTGGAGACATATGTTGTTCATAGATAACTTAAATGGCTACTCATAAAATTGTCAAGATAAGCGTGAGTGTCGCGGACGGCATTTCCGTATAGAGACGGAATGATTCCACGATGGTGTATTGTTGTGGTGTTAGTGGACTCATGTGCGAGAAATCAAGTTGCCAAAATTATTTAAAAATGCAAGTTGTCTAGCCATGAGTCAAATGCTGGCTTTCCGCATGAAACCCCACAATACCTTATAGATACATTGCATGAGTAGTTAGTTATCCTAAAGTCTTGATGAGTACCTCCGTACTCATGTTTGCTTAATAAATGTTGCAGAGGTTGCTAATGACCCTAATGGAGGGTTCTTCATAGACATCGACGACGACGAGTAGCTGGTGTCCCAGCTACGATCTGGCCCTAGGTTGGGTCTGTAGTATAGCCAGGCCATGTGTCTTCTAGTTGCACCTGTCTGTACTCAGACAGTTTTAAAAACTTCCGCTGGCTTGTAACTGAATGACTCCTATTATGGGTCGTGAGACCCTTACTGTGTAATATTATGTGTGTGGCTCTTCCGAGCCTCTTAAATAAAGCTTGTATGTTTATGGTTATGTTGTGATGCCATCGATGTATCTATACATATCGGTATGCCATGCGTACGTGTGTCATACTTGATATGTATGGGGTTCGATTACCTAGCCGTGAACTTTAGTAGCACTCCTTACAGGTAAATGCCCCTTTGTGATCCAACGAGCCATGGTAGCTCGCTACTACTCCGGACACATTGGTTGACCGGCATGTGTCCTTATTAGCTGCTGTGTCTGTCCCCTTTGGGAAATGTCATGCTATGTAATGGAGTCCTTGTAGCTTGCTACGACTCGTCTACATTCGCTGGTGACCGACACCTGCTTTGTTGGGTCATGTATGCCTGTCCCTGTGTGGTACTGCCACTTTGGTTTATGACTAGACTTGTCGATCCGGGTTCTTTGACATTGGAATGCTAGCGACGCAATTGCATACGTGAGTCAAAAGACGCAAACGGTCCCGGCTAAGGTAAGGCTGCAGCCGTGGGATTAACGGTGCATGAGACCGCAAAGGGATGCGATGTGTTACAGGCTGGATTCCTATGGCTTAGGATCGGGGTCCTGACAACGTTGGTATCAGAGCCTGACTGACTGTAGGATTTCTAAGCCAAACTGGTCGAAGTTGAGTCTAGAATTGCTTTAGTTATATATAAGGGAATTGCTTGTGGAAGGGAACGTAAGACTCTTGTTCTCTTCTCAAGTTATTCTATTCTGGTCATCCTCGTCTTTTCTGCGGGAATTAAGGACTAGGTTACTCATCTTCTTCTAGGCTCGTGTTTTGATCGGTAGATTATAGGACTACGGGCAAGAGATATTTGGGTTTCTTTCATTCCCAGGAAAAAGGAAGTAAGTTTGATGATCAGAGAGTTGAACTTGATAGTTGAGTGGTTATGCTATTCCATTTTGGGTTGTCTCAAAATTTGTTTTTGAGCATTTACAGCCGTTATGCTGCCCAATTTTGCATTCGGAGCTCTAATGCTTTTGCATTACTCTCTATTTACAGTTGCCTGGCCGTCCTTCTCGTCAGGTGGTACGTCTGACCAGGTGCATTGATGTACCGGGTCATACGGCCATGCTGGTCAGGGTGATGTCGGTGTGCGGTTACCGCTGGTACCCTGAGTACACAGTGGAGGAACAGTACCGAGACTTCAACCAGAGCCAGTATATCTGCACTGTTAGGGTATTTCCAGACTACCCTGGAGCTGAGGAGCCAATCCATTGGTCCTATGGGTTGGGAGTCACTGTTGACATGGTAGTACAAGATGCAGCCTATACAATGCTGACCATTATGAGAGCGAGACATGCACTGCTGCAGAATTCAGAGTGCTGCTATGTTCCGGCCTCTCAGCCTGGTGAAGAGGGATGCCTGAGTGGAGTCTATTTTGATTCTTCTATGGAGGATCCACTACTGCAGTCCACTGTTGAGATGCTAGAGAACAGAGACAGGGATGCTCGTGCTCTCCGCAAGGAGCTTTATGCTACCCGTGCCGGTTCGTGGACGGCTTTGACGCAGCTCGCACCGGTAGTCCAGACAGGGTACAGAGATATGGATATGCTGAACCCTGTTAGGACCCATCTTCCGACCCACGTTGACTGGCCAGCTATAGGAGGAGTCACCCCTCTTCGGGGACCCCTCTTACCACCAGTCAGGGGACCAAGGCCACATCCGTGTCCTTATGGATCCCAGGGATCTCAGGCTAGAGTGTTTCCTGATCCACAGGTTGAGCTTCCAGGTCATGGAGGTAATCTCTATGAGATGTTCTATGCGGATGCTTGAGCTGTGAGCGAAAGGATAGTATGGTAGTAGCCGTACGTTCACAGTCTTGCGTGACTTGTGAAGTATGCCTGTGATGTGAAATGAATTCCGGAGGCCTAGATAAATAATGTACAGGAAGCTTGTGAGCCTCTGATGAGTAGTTTCATAATTTCAGTAGTTTGCTCTTCGGATAAGGTTGTACTGAACTATGTAAGGGTGTGTATGAACCATGGTGTATATATAGCAATTGCTTGTTACCATGCTGTTCGGATATTCATTTCCGCATTCCGTGTGTTCAGTACATTCTTAATCCATAGCTAGTATTGATATGACATTTGGTCTAAGCTGTGAGTTTGTTTGTCAGGATGGTGTTCACCAGGTTGAACCGTGCCCCTGCTCATGAGCAAGGCGAGGGTAGTCAAGCGTCGCAGGAAGACCTGCCTCACCCGCCCTCTCTGGCGGAAGTTATGCTAGAGGCAGAGAGAAACAAAAGAGAGACCAACCGACTGTTAGAGCGTATTGAGCAGAATACGGCTCGTCAGCGTAGGAATGCTGCAGTGTCCCTCAACGATTTTGTGAAGGTGAATCCTCCAAAGTTTCATCATTCCGTCGATCCCCTCGATGCTGATGACTGGCTGTGCAGCATCTCACGCAAGATTCGCTCTGCGAATGTTTCTGAGGCCGACAAGGTGACCTTTGCAGCGTATTTCCTGGAAGGACCCACCAATCTGTGGTGGGAGAACTTTGAAGCTATGCGTCCTGCTGAACCAGCAGCCACATGGGAAGACTTCAGTGCAGCATTTCGTCTGCACCATATTCCAGAGGGCCTGATGGACAGAAAGAGAGAGGATTTTTGTGCCTTCACTCAGGGAAAGTTGACCTTGGATGCCTATAGCCGCGAGTTCGGTAACCTCGCCCGCTATGCAACAGAGGAGGTGTCTACTCACGCCAAGAAGCAAGCAAGATTCCGTAAGGGTCTCAGCCCTGAGCTTCGTCTGATGTGCGCCTCCACGAGTGTGCAAGCTTTCAAGCCCTGGTCCACAAGGCGATCAGTGCCGAGACTGGTCATACTGACTTTGAAACCACAAGGAAGCACTCCCGTGACTTTGGCTCGTCTTCTGGTTCCGCGTTCCCAAAACGCAGGCTGTGGGTTCCGAACAGTTCTCTGCCGCCAAGATACACTGCGAGGCCATCCTACATGGCGCCTCAGACGAATCAGACCAACCCTCCAGCAAAAACTTATGGTGGTCCAGCTAGCAATGCTGCACCACATGCCAAATAAGTGATATGCTACAAGTGTGGAGAACCAGGGCACTACTCCCGTGAGTGTCCTCAAAATGTGGGTGCCAAGCAACCCGGAAAGTCCGTCGGGCAAGGCAAGTTGGGCAAAGCTTACTATGTGAAGCCAACTCCTGCACGTGGCCGTGTGAACTATGTGTCAGCAGAAGAAGCTGCAGAGGATCCCAACGTCATACTGGGTACGCTTCTTGTTAATCATCACCCATCGTCTTTTCTCTTTGACACTGGGTATTCTCATTCCTTCATTTCAGAAAGTTATGCATAGTTGCATAATGTGTCTTTTTGTGATATGCCAATTCCATTGGTTGTCCAAACTCCTGGTAGTAAATGGAAAACCTCTAGGATAACCTATGACAATGAAATTCTAGTAGACAGGCTAGTTTTTCTAGCCTCATTGATAGCCTTGAAATCTTCGGATATTAATATCATCTTGGGTATGGACTGGATGTCAGCTCACTATGCCAAGATTGATACTCATTCTAGAAATGTCCAGCTTACCCATCCCTCGGGTGAGATAGTAAATGTCTCTACTCGAGTTGACAAATGCCAACTCTATTCCCTAAATGCCAACCCTCTTCTGGAACTCGAAGACATTCCGGTAGTCCGTGACTTCCCGGATGTTTTTCCAGAGGAACTACTAGGAATTCCACCTGACAGAGATGTAGAGTTTGTGATAGATCTTGTTCCGAGAACTGTCCCAATAGCCAAAAGACCATATAAGATGGCACCCCTCGAGCTAGCCGAACTTAAGAAGCAACTAGATGAGGCCTTGAATAAAGGTTTCATTCGTCCTAGCTCTTCTCCTTGGGCTTGCCCCGTCCTCTTCGTGAAGAAAAAAGACGGAACGGATCGGATGGTTGTAGATTACTGACCAGTTAATCTGGTCACCATAAAGAACAAGTATCCGCTCCCCAGGATCAACGACCTGTACGACCAGCTCGCTGGGTCCTCAGTCTTCTCCAAAATGGATTTGAGGTTGGGATACCATCAAATCAAGATCAAGAACGCGGACATTCGAAAAACGGCTTTTGTTACTCGTTATGGCCAATACGAGTACACCGTCATGTCTTTCGGTTTAACCAATGCCCCAGCCACCTTCTCTCGTTTGATGAATTCAATCTTCATGGAGTATTTGGATAAATTCATCGTGGTATACCTCGATGATATTCTCATCTACTCGAAGAACGAACAAGAACATGCCGAGCATCTAAGGCTGGTATTGATGAAACTTCGAGAGCATCGCCTTTATGCCAAGTTTTCAAAATGTGAATTTTGGTTACCAGAAGTGACCTATCTAGGTAACGTAATCTCTGGTAACGGTATTGCTGTCAATCCCAAGAGAGTTCAAGCTGTCCTTGATTGGACTCAACCGGAATCGGTTAAGCAAGTTAGGAGTTTTCTTGGTCTAGCGAGCTATTGTCGCCGCTTTGTCGATAATTTCTCCAAGGTTGCATATCCTCTAACTGAACTCCTCAAGAAGGATAAGAAGTTCAAGCGGACACCATAGTGTGAGCATAGTTTTCAGGAACTGAAAAGACGCCTGACTTCCGCACCTGTGTTGCTACCACCAGATTTTTCTAAGGACTTTGTTATCAATTGCGACGCCTCGCGACAAGGATTAGGTTGCATTCTCATGCAAGATCGTCATGTGATCGCATACGCATCTCGACAGTTGTGTCCACATGAGGATAATTATCCCACAGATGACCTTGAGCTTGTAGTCGTGGTCCATGCACTAAAAACCTGGCGACATTACCTTTTGGGTAATCGTTGCGAAATATTCACTGATCACCAAAGTCTGAAATATATCTTCACCCAGCCGGATTTAAATCTCAGGCAAAGACGGTGGGTTGAGTTGATCTCAGATTACGACTTAGGTATAACTTACACCCCGGGGAAGGCCAATGTTATGGCCGATGCACTAAGTCGTAAATCTTATTGTAACAATTTGATGCTACAACAAGGTCGACCACATCTCAATGAGGCCTTTCGGAAGTTGAATCTTCATATTGTTCCTCAAAGATTCCTTTCTACCCTGGTGGCGAAGCCTACTCTTAGGGATCAAATCATAGTCGTGCAGGCTTATGATAAGGGTATATCCCGGATCAAGGAGAATATTGCTAGCGGTAACGCTAGGGATTTCTCCATCAATGAGAAAGGTGTTGTGTTCTTTCTGAACCGTTTAGTGGTTCCCAAGAGCAAACGTCTGCGGCAATTGATCCTTAAGGAGGCCCATGATTCTCCTCTCACCATTCCTCCCGGTAGTACTAAGATGTATTAGGACCTACGCCAGAGGTTCTGGTGGACTAGAATGAAGAGAGAAATTGCTGAGTTCGTTGCTAACTGCGACGTTTGTCGTCGAGTTAAGGCAGAACATCAAAGGCCTGCTGGCACCCTTCAACCTCTAGCTATTCCTGAATGGAAATGGGATAAAGTTAGTATGGATTTCATCACCGGATTTCCCAAGACCAAGAAAGGAAATAATGCTATCTTTGTGGTCATTGACCGACTTTCCAAAGTGGCTCATTTTCTTCCCGTTCGTGAGAGTATAACAGCTAGCCATGTAGCAGAGTTATATATCTCTCGAATAGTGTCTCTTCATGGTGTTCCCCTGGAGATTAACTCGGACCGTGGGAGTATCTTTACTTCTCGCTTCTGGGAAAGTTTTCAGAATGCCATGGGGACTCACTTGTCTTTTAGCACTGCTTTCCATCCCCAATAAAGTGGTCAAGTAGAAAGAGTGAATCAAATCCTAGAGGATATGCTCCGAGCTTGTGTTATATCGTTCGGTATGAATTGGGAGAAGTGCCTTCCATTTGCCGAATTCACTTATAACAATAGTTATCAATCAAGCTTGGGCAAAGCTCCTTTTGAAGTTCTCTATGGACGAAGATGTCGAACACCTCTTAATTGGTCAGAAACCGGAGAGAGGCAACTCCTTGGCCCGGATATGATCCAGGATGCAGAAGAGCAGGTTTGCATTATTCGTGAAAAGTTGAAAACAGCTGAGTCTCGTCAAAAGATCCAATATGATCATCATCATAAGGTTGTGACCTTTGAAGTTGACGAGAAGGCTTACCTTCGGGTTACACCTTTGAAGGGTACCCATCGATTCGGTATCAAGGGCAAGTTAGCTCCTCGTTACATTGGTCCTTTTCGCATTCTTGCCAAAAGAGGAGAAGTTGCCTACCAGTTGGAACTTCCTCCGCATCTTTCCAAGGTTCATGATGTCTTCCACGTCTCGCAACTCAGGCGTTGCTTTTCGGATCCTATCCGTGAAGTGGACCACGAAACGCTTGATCTCGAAGATAACCTTTCATACCGAGAATACCCCGTGCTATTCTTGATCAAGCTGAGCGTACCACTCGATGTCGAAACCTTAAGTTTCTCAAAGTTCAATGGTCAAATCATTCTGAAAAGGAGGCAACTTGGGAAAGAGAGGATCGTCTCCGACTTGAGTATCCTGCGTTATTCCCGACGACTTCTAAATCTCGGGACGAGATTCTTTTGAGTGGGGGTGAGTTGTCACATCCCTGACACCTTAATCAAGTTAGCTTTGTGCTCATGTTTTCTTTGCATTGCATCTAGGAAATTTTCAACAAGAACAAAGCAAGTGGTGAAGGAAAATTCTAAAACCCTAGCCACTTTTCAAAATAAAGGAAAATTCAAACTAGTTAAAATCAATGAACCCAAAATGGCCTCAAGAAAATTTCAATCTTTCTGATAATTCATGGAAGTAAATAAGCAATGAAGAAAACCATTTTCTTGATACTTTAAGCATTTTAAATAATGCAAAAAGCTACTGGTTTCAAGTTTAAAATTTGAAATCAGAAACTTTAAGTCTTAAAAATATTGAAAACTCCAGGAATGGTTGGATATATTCCAACAAATATTTTGGTGTGTTTAAAATAGCTTTTAAAAACTATTTGGGAGCTGAAATAAATAGTAAATCAATTAGTTAGCAGAACAAAAACAAAACAGAAAAAAATAGTGGAAGAAACTACCTGACGCTCACCTCAGCCCAGGCCTAGTAGCATTGCCGTCTTCCTCCTCGCCAGTAGGAGCAGGAGGTGGCCGCCGCGTCGCCGGGCCCCTCCACGCAGCTCCCTGCCTGCCTGGCCGCCGCTTCGCGGTGGCAAGCACGGGGATAACCTCCCCGAGCTCGTAGCTATCCATTCCCTTGCTCATTCTTCCCCCTCTCCTCTCGGTTCTCCCGATCCCCTCTGCCGCCATTGACAGGAGCTCGAGCTCGAGCTGCCCGTGCCCCTAGCCATAGGAACTTCCTCCCGAGTGTACCGTTAGCTTCGCCTCGATGAGCTGGTCCTCCCTGCAGAAGCCAAAGCCTCCCAGAGCCCTGCAACGCCTACGACACCGTCGTCTTCAACCTTCGGCCGCCGGCGAGATCTACTCGATTCGTCGCCCTCAGTGCTTCCCCGAGCCGTCTAAGCCCTCCTCTGCACTCCTCGTGAGCTTGCACATCTTTCCCCTAAGATCTCCCCGTCGATCCCCTCCTCTAGGCTTAGTTCCATTGGAGCCCGACGAGGACCGCCGCTGCAGCTCATCGCCGGTAGCCCTCCGGTGAAGGGTTGGTCCGTCTGAGGCCACCAGCAGCCTCAGGACCTCAAGTAGATGCATTAGGAGCCCAGCCCCGCGCGTTTTGACCCTGTAATCGATGGCTTCGATGATGGCCGAACTTTGTCGCCGCCAAGCTCGTCGCCGGCGTTGATTCTGGCCACCCCAGCCCCTGGGGTTTGTCCCATCGTGCGCGCTGTCGAGTGGCTGTTCTTCCCGTGGTCTCTGCCGTGAGTTTGGCCGTCGGAGGCGAGTTTCTGATGCCCTCCACCGTACTGGTGGTCGACGGAGTCTCCCCGCCGACGAGGACGACCTCGCCGCCGGTGGATCTCAGCTGGCCTGAGCCACTTACTTGTGGGGCTAGCCTCTGGAATAGTAAAAATAAAAACAAATAATTTAATAAGTCAGTGACATGTGGGTCCAGTGAGATTAATTATTTAATTAAGATCAATTCTAATCTAAAACTGAGCAGAGACACTGAACAGTGGGTCCCACTGGTCAGGTTTGACTTTCAACGGCCAGTTGGACCTGCTGATGTCATGCTGATGCAATAAAGAGTTTTCTGGTTTAAAAGAATTCCGGAAAAATGTTAAAACTTCTAAAAAACATAGAAATTAATCTGTAACTCCAATGAAAATAATTTATATAAGAAAAAGTATCACAAAAATTCAAGGAATCTGAATATGTCATTTTCAAACATGTTTGAAAATGTTACAGAACCCAAACATGTAGATTAATGAATAAGTTAATTCTTATAAATACTTTGTAGATGGAATTTGGAAAATATTTAAATTTCACTATAAATGACATGATCAAACACTGTCCTAATTACGAACCAGCAACCTAACATGTCATCCATGCATGTTAAAAGCAAGTTGATCTGAGCATCAGGTCGAATCAATTAAAATGGTATTCGAGAATACCTCGTTTGAAGTGATATTTGAATTTCATTCAAATCAACTTCAAACCTAATACATGTTAGCCATAATAGTATATCACCTTGCATCCTCATGCCATGCTCATGCATCATCTTGATTGCATATGTTCGATATTGATTGTTGTCATTCCTTTCGGTAGGCTCCGCTCCCCCGGATTCCACCGAATATCCGTCTGACGGATATTGTCACTCCTCTGAGCAACAAGGCAAGCAACCATTTTGATCATCCCGATAAATCCCATGTTCTTGCTCCTGCACTTACTTATTGCATTAGGATCAAATGCTTCAAATGCTTTGCCACGTTAGTTGAACCCACTTCCTTTGCATGACCTATCCTTGTCACAGTAAATAGCTGAACCTTGCAACCTAGCATACCTGGTAGTTGCTGGAGCCATGATGTGTCTTATCCTTTTATGCATGCTATGCTTAGAGTTGTGTTTGGTCCGTCATCTGGGAGATGAACAGAATTGTGAGAATGTGTTCGGTAAGCAAAAGTTGTGTGTTGAACCTGATTTGGTAAAGGTACGGGTGAAAGGCTTTGTAGGAGTACATGGCGGATTGTTTCATTAGAACCGTCCTTAGGAACTGAGTTCCGTGTATGTAATCCAAGACTAGATACTACCACACGTTGGGATACTTAATTGACCCTCTCGACTTATTAATCGCTTAGTACTCGGTCCAGGAGTTCCAAGTAGTTTCTGGTGTTTATAGTCATGCTGGAGGCCGTGCATAGCACTGACCTCTGAGGTGGGGTGTGATGCGGTAGGTAGTGGCACTGTGTACCAAGTGGCACCCGGATGGTGGGCTTGGGAACCCTGCGCACATCGTTTGAGGCCATGGCGGAAACCTCGGCCGGACTTCCGTACGGGTTACTCTCAGATGGGCGATAAACCTGGACTAGGTACTAGTGTGGTTAACTGTCGTGGCCGACTCCCTCGCTGGGCTTCCGCTTGAAGGTTGCCGAGGTGCATGACGTGCACATGGTGATAAGTGGCGAGAGCGTGTGTGACGAAGTACACCCCTGCAGGGTTATGATCTATTCGAATAGCCGCATCCGCAGATATGGACTACTTGGAGACATATGTTGTTCATAGATAACTTAAATGGCTACTCATAAAATTGTCAAGATAAGCGTGAGTGTCGCGGACGGCATTTCCGTATGGAGACGGATTGATTCCACTATGGTGTATTGTTGTGGTGTTAGTGGACTCGTGTGCGAGAAATCAAGTTGTCAAAATTATTTAAAAATGCAAGTTGTCTAGCCACGAGTCAAATGCTGGCTTTCCGCATGAAACCCCACCATACCTTATTGATACATTGCATGACTAGTTAGTTATCCTAAAGTCTTGCTGAGTACCTCCGTACTCATGTTTGCTTAATAAATGTTGCAGAGGTTGCTAATGACCCTAATGGAGGGTTCTTCATAGACATCGACGACGAGGCTGCTGCCGTGGGATTAACCGTGGGTGAGACCGCAAAGGGATGCGATGTGTTAGAGGCTGGATTCCTATGGCTTAGGATCGGGGTCCTGACATATCTATAGACCCTAAACTGATTCCTATAGTAGAGTATGATCCTTTCCATGGTGTCACACCCTTTTTTTGTACCACTTTGTCACATTATGTTTTTACAGAATTTAGAACCATTAAAAACTTTTTTGTGCTTGTGATGGTTGGTCTTGGTGCTACTTGCTTGTGTGATTGATTGTGTTTTGAATCACAAAAATTATTGTTCTCTCAAGAATTCATCTCCTTGGTCCCAAACCTTTGGCAAATTACCATGCCATGTGTATACGATGACAAAATATTTTTATAAATTATTATTTTAACCAAAAGGAATTTATTTACTTTAAGCTTTCAAAACCCCGTGAGTTGAAATTAGTACTACAAGTACTCAATTTAGCAGAGATGTTTACCCCAAGGATTTTATTTGGATCCTATTATCAAAAAGACTACGCAAAACGACAAAATAATTATTTTAAAAATTATTTACCTATTTTAAATAAACACCTTTTTTAAGGATAGAAATGGTCTTTTGTGAAGTAAAAGTATTTGGTTGTTTCAAACATATTTGAGAAAACTTAGGAAAACTGTGTGGACATATATTTTTCCATATATAAGAGTTTCAACACATGATTATGTTGAAAATGTTGGACAAAACCCCTCAGAACCCTTTCTACCTATTTCATAATTTTGAAATATTTCAACATGAAATATTCTCAAGTCACACATGGTATATCTGATGATCTTGCCAAATTTGATCTCAACATAAGTTTATTTGGTTCACCAAAATATTCCAAAACCCTTTCTGTCTACAACGAAATTTGAGCAACTTTACATTGACAAGTTTATCCAATTGATACCAAACTTCGTAGGAGTGATCTAGAACCCAAATAAGGATGCTACACCAAGTTGTGCATTTGTGGGGATAGATTTTCCTAGATAGATCTAAATAAACCTGATTACGTCCATTCATAGGGTTTTTCATGTTTACATTTACAACTTTGATAAATTGAGCTCAAACCTTGGGATACCTCCCATTTTTACCCATAAATTGATCCTGTTAAATCTCACAACAAGTAGGCAATTTTACCTTGCCCAAAACATCATCTAACACCTTCTGGTGGTTTGGTAAAAGTCAGGTTTTAACCATTTCTACTATTCCCCTTCACTCCAAACTTTTACCACAACCCCACATTTTAATCTTTTACTTCCAGTAAGAAAGCCAAGACTTAGATCATTAAATGAGGGGGGGGGGGGGTAAACCCCCCAATTTCTATCCTCGACAAAAGTGGGAGAAGCCTCTCTCCCTCTCATTCCTACTTTCTACCCCTCTCTCTCTTTGTCAAGCCTAGCCCGCGGGCAAGCTTGAATAAAATCCTACCACGCACACCCTTCCGCCCTAGGCTGTATTCATCTGGGCCGGCTGGACTGGGGTCCACTTCGCCCAGTAGGCACAATTGGATTTTTATTTATTTTTATTTTGGCAGAACTTGCAAAAATTCCATGAAATTGAATATTGGTAAAAATGCAATGATTCCAAATACTCAAATATTCTAAAACCTAAAACATTAAATGGTGTAACTTGTGAAATTTTCACAAAAAGTTTAATAAACTATTTTATTTACAAACCTAGTTTTGAATATAATATCACTTACTTTGGTGCATCGGATCATGGTGACTATGGTGACCACCTTTATGGGTTGCCCCGTTAATTCCTCGTTGATACTTGCATGACTTAAATCTACTTGTGCTTAGAGTTGTGTGGGTGGGAAGTAGATAGATTGCTGAGTTGTGACATCCTCGACTTTTGCAACAGTAATTATTGTAATTAAGCTACAGTGATCAACCGCTAATGATGCCACATCATCGAATTCCCATCTCAGACCCGCGTTGATTCGAGTCTGTCCGGATTCAAAAATTGAAAACAAACGAAAAGTACTTTATAAGTTCATTACAAATATTAAAGGAATATGTATATGAAAGAGAGGTTTAGAAGTATGTATAATAAATTGAAAAAGAAAGTATAATAAAAGAAAGTATTTAAAAAGAAAAATCAATTAGTAAAATAAATAATGAAAGAAAGAAATAATAGAAAAGGGAAAAGGAAAACAAAATAAAACAAAACAAAGCAACAAAAAAAAGAAAAGAAAAGAAAGCAACCCCCACCCCCTAGCCGAGCTGGGCCAAAGGGCCCAGCTGGCCAGCCCACCTCGCCCCACCGGCCTAACCACCCAAACCCTAGCGCCCCTCCTGGGCGCCGCCACTCCCCCTCGCTACTCCCTCCCCTTCCCAGCGCCGCCAGCGCCCCCCCCACTCCCTCGTCACGACCCCTCTCCCGTGACTCCACCCCACCCCACCGACAACCCCACCCACCCACGCTCTCTCTCTCTCCCGTAACCCATCTCCCTCCCAGATCCCTCCTCCTCCTCCCTCCCGTCGGCCCTCCCGCCGGCGGCCTCCCCCACGCCACGACCCTCTCCTCCCGCCGACGGCCTATCCCCCGGCGCCCCACGGCCTCCCTCCACCGACCCTCCTCCCCCGGCGGCCCCTCATCCTCCTGGCCGGCGAGCCCCTTCTCCTTCCCGCCGGCGAGCCGCCCCCATCTCGGCCCTCCATCCCGCCGGCCGCCCCCGGGAGCCCCGTCGGCCGGGTCCCGGCTGCCTCGGCCTCCACCGGCCGGCCATCCCCCGGCCCACCATCGGCCGGTCCCCCTTCACCAACTTCGGCAACCACCACCACCACGGCCACGGCGTCCCGGCCACCTCGGGCTCCTCCTTGCCGGAACCGCGCCGTCACCATCACCATCACCGCCTCGTCCGCCTCCACGCCGTCTCCTCCGCCCCGTCCCGCGAACTCCGGCTTCACCGGCCCGTCTCGTCACCGTCGGTGAGCCCCTCGTCGGGCTCCTCCCACCATGTCGATCTCCTCACCGCCCCGGTTCCGTTCCGGCAAACGGGGCCTCGATCCGTCAATGGTAGACACCGGTAGGAAGATTTGAACTTTTGGTTCTTCTAGGTGGAGTTAGCAGAGAGTTCTCTGTTTGTTAACAGAGAGAGAGAGATGAGTGATGTGAGAGAAAAGAAAAATGAATAAAAACAAATGATGTATTAAATGCGTATGTATGTATGTATGCATTCGATACCCGTATTATGTATGTATTTGCGTATATAGGCATGTGGAGAGATACGACATTTGTATGTTTATTTATTTGTGATTAAAATGTGTATTTGGCCTTAGGTCACTTACCGGTGGGGCCAATGCACCCGATGTCTATGACAGGGAGGCCCCACGCGAGAGCTAATATAAATTATAAAAATAATGTTTTTCTTAAATAAATAAATAAATAGATATATTAGTTAAAATAATTAATTAACATAATTAGAGTATGACACTAAATTAATCTGATTAATTAATAATTAATCTTAATAAAAACTTGTGCCTATGACGTTCGGGACCCGCAGGTCAGTTGACCGGTCAAATGTTGATGTCAGCATGACATCGCGATGATGTCATAATAGGATTTTACTAAATCTTTTAAATCTGTTTTTAATTCCTAAATAATTAATAAAACTTTGAAAATTAATATTAAATAATCGGTAAGTCAGATCAAAATAATTTCAACATGTAAGTTGATCAGCAGAGCGAGACGAACCCGGATACACGGCCCGTTCGTGTGTCACGCGTCCCTAGCATAGCAAACATGGAACTTTTCCATCGTTTCCAGTATAACCGGTAGTAGCCCGAGACCCGGAAAATATCGTCAGATATTCTTCCGACCCGTCTATGACGGATGTTGCTGCGTTAGCTCATGTCTAGCCTGCATCTTTCCATGTCATGCTTTGTGTTGCATCGGTGCTATTATTTATTGTTTCTTCCCCCTCTTCTTACCGGTAGACCCCGAGACTGACGCTGCTGCCGGGTACATCTACGACCCTGCCGATCAGTCCTTTGCCGCAGAGCAGCAAGGCAAGCAAATTCCCCTTGATCATTCCAATATCGCCTATGTCTTTCTTTCTACTGCTTGCATTAGTATTTTGCTACTGTTGTAGTTAGCTCCTATATCTGATGCATAGCCTATTTTTGATAAACTGCTACTTTCAGTCCTGTACTTTTAATATGCTTAGTATAGGTGGAGCAGTCATCCCCTCTGACCCCGTAGCTCAGTTGCCCCGCTTGTTTTTAAATCTCGATCTTTGATCGACGAGCCAGACCCGACACAGCACGTTCACCCCCCTTCGTTGTACGACGCTACAGGGATACTATCGGGTACCGAGGGTGACACCTCGCTAAGTACTCCTGATGATATCTCTGTAGTATAGCTAGTCGGTCGTGGTTATCGAGGGTGATTCCTCTTTCACCACTCCCGATGACGTCTCTGTCGTGCCACCCCGCGAGTGTGGGACCCCCGAGGGTGATTCCTCTAAGCCCACCTTGACGGGTACATCGTTCGGAATCCAACGAGGGTGATACCTCGGATTCCCCCGATGTTACAACCACACAGTTACTCGACCCTGTTACTGGTATCATTGGTGATTAGTTGTAAGACGGGTGGATTCCCGTGAGACTGTGTTGATGGCCTAATTAAAATGTTAATGGATTTGGGTATTTGATCTGGGTTGGTCGGAGACCTTTTCGCACTAACCGACTACGCGAGAAGGATTATGGGTACTCGGCATCGCGGTATCAGCCGAAGCTTTTCAGATGCCAGCAATGTAGCGGCGCGCGCCCGAGTGGTCCCGAGATGCATCGCGCTTGTGATTAAGGGATGCTAGGACTGACGTCAGCCGCCCACGCCACGTGCAGGAGCGTGAAGGGGAACTGGGCCCACGAACCCTTTGTGCTTAGGATTTAGACAGGCGGGCTGGCCTCTCTGATTAGTCTTAGGTGGGGCTGCGACGTGTCGATATTCCGAGGCCGGGCAGGACCCAGAAAAGTATGTCCGGCCAGAGTGTTATCGAGCGTGACGGGACATGTGGTGCACCCCTGCAGGGATGAAAATTAACTATTCGGATAGCCGTGTCCACGGTTATAGGACGACTTGGAGTTGTGCCCCGATCTTATACAACTACAATTGTTACTTAACTGGAATTAGTTTGCCTCGGGATTGCTTCCTCGCAGGGAGTCGAGGGAGGATCTTTAGGCGTGACCTCACTTTAATATTGCTGCAACAATATGACTATTAATGTGTTACCCCTGTTCTACTCTCGTCTATTGCTGCAAGACCCTGAAGATGCTAGTCTTCGATAGGACTAGGCCTTCTCTCTCTATTCTCGCATTGCTGCAGTCAGTCCACATATAAACCCCCTTCTTTGATACTGATGCATAATTAGAATAGTTCTGATGTAAGACTTGCGAGTACTTTGGATGAGTACTCACCGCTGCTTTGCTCCCCCCTTGTCCCCTTGATTCGTTTGCTGCGACCAGATGATGGAGCCCAGGAGATGGAGGTCCCCGCCACCGACGACTGCTACCCCGACGGTGCCTACTACTACGTGGAGGCCGCTGATGATCAGGAGTAGTTAGGAGGTTCCCAGGCAGGAGGCCTCGCCTCGTTCGATCGTTGTATCTTTTGTGCTAGCCTTCTCTAAGGCACCCCATGTTGTTTTATGTCTGTACTCAGATATTTGTTGCTTCCGCTGACTCGTGTGTTTATCGAGCTTTCGTATTCTAGCCCTCGAGGCCCCTGGCTTGTAATATGAAGCTGATGTTATTTTATTTGTGTCTAGAGTTGTGTTGTGATATCTCCCCGTGAGTCCTTGGGTTTGATCGTACGCATTTGCGTGTATGATTAGCGTACGATTAAGCCGAGGGCGTCACATGAGTAGATGCTATGCAAATGGGATGGTAATCAACATTGTGTCGAAAAGGAAGTGTTTTCAAAGACTTTTCGAAAACCTCGTTGGGTGCCACTAATGCCCGAGGGAGATGGTGTTGATCTAGGTAACCACTAGAGAAAGAAGTGGTGTACCGAGGCAAGTGAGTGTATTGTTTCAAAAACGGATTGGTTTAAGTTGCGACCATTACTCCAACCTTACATGTACAACCATGATACACGTTATCGGACGGGGCTTTGCTGATTACTATGGTTGGTGCTAGTAGAGATCCCACATTTCTAGTCGTGGGATTGACGTGGTCACTCTCGAGACGAGGTCCAGCCAAGGAAGGATGACCATGTGCTACTTTCACATACACCGGGCACACAGTTGCGCGTCCTCATGGATGATACGTGTGATGTACATCACGGGGGATTATCACCAACAAGTGGACTCTTTGCTAGTATTGTCATGGAAAAGGCATTGTTCAGGTACTTACCTCGGGTATGAGCAATACCACGAGTCGTGGATTGACATGGAAGTTTGCCGAGTCTTGTGGGTAAAGTGTACAACCTCTGCAGAGTCTAAAAATATTCGAATATCCGTGTCCACGGTCAAGGATAGATGGATGACCGCTCGTCATCTATTTCCATGGTTACCAAACTTTGTGCGTGTGTGGTGTGGAAATGATGGTACTTTAGCTAAGTCGAATGACTTGACATAATGGTGGGACATGAGATGTTCTATCTCTGTTTATATTGATGTCTGTAAATTGTTCGTATGGATATCAGTCACTTCATGATGCATACCTTCATAAGATATTGATGATGTCATTGCACTTAAAAATTAGTTTTGTGCAAACTTACCTACTTATTACTATATCATGCATTTTCAATACCTTATTGCACAACATGGATTTCTTGCGAGTACATTGAAAGTACTCATTGGCTTGCCACTAGTTATTTAATTGGCCAAGCAAGGAGGAGCAGGAGTTTGACAAAGAGTTTGTTGGAGACGAACATGCGATCTAGGATGCTTCTTAGTCAGAATGCCTGTAGGGTTAAGGCATATGGCATGGGTTCACACTTTTGTTCAGGATTTTTTGCAGCTAGTTAAGATTGGTGTGTTAGCCTTCGACACCCTATCTATGTAAGACTTTACTCTATGATTCTTAATTGTATTAGGAGGTATGAACGGATGTAAGACTCTTGTTATTCAGCTTATGTGTGTTCAGTGAGCATTGATATCTGGGATCACTAACACGTGCATTCGGTGATCCTGACATATAAGTCGGGGTCCTGACACGTGGTCATGAAAATGAAACTGTGGTCGAACACCTTATGAAACCGAATGATATTGCTTCCTTGTTTACCAATGATGAAAAAATATACTACTATTATATCTTTAAGAGTTTTCCTTTCTCGCTGAAAGGTGAGGCCAAGGAATGGTTCCTTTATCTTGCTCCTACTTGTATGCGTAGTCCCAAGGAAATACTTTATTACTTTTCTAAAAAATATTTTCCTACTCATAAGAAACAAGCTGATTTACATGAAATATTTAATGTTGCGCAAATTAAAGAAGAGAATCTTTCTCAAGCTTAGGGAGGCTTCTCTTGTTACTTAGAGCTCTGCCGGATTGTCCTCTTAAGAAAAATCAAATTCTTGACATCTTTTATAATGGAATAACAGATGCTTCTATGGATTTCCTAGATAGTTGTGCTGGTTGTGTTTTCAGGGAATGAACCGTTGTACAAGTTGACGAGTTATTAAATAATATATTGCAAAGCCGATGACTGGACACTCCGTGAACCATCGCCGAAACCTATTCAAAAGAAGAGAGGTATTATATTTCTCAACCTTGAAGATATGGAATAAGAAAAAAGATCTATGAAAGAGAAATGTATGAAAATTGAGGGTGTCAAGAAACCACCACCGATTGAAGAAATACATGGACTTGATACCACGACATAGGTAGTAGAGGTAAAATATCTCCACTCATTTAATTAAAATGGTATACCTAATGCTAAGACTACTCATAAATGCATGGATGAATTTGATAATTACGTTGTTAAGAAAGAGAACTTCAATAACTATGTTAAGGATCAATTGAAAAAAATGCTAGGATGATAGACCACTGAAGTGACTTGATGTTTAGAATTGCTAACGATGTGAAAGGTCTAGGTAAACATAGCTCTATGTTTCACACCCAACTAGATCAAGTAGCTAAGTCACAAAATTATTTGCTTGCTGAAATGAATATTAACATTAATGATCATGTTGTTAGGGTAGAGACTAGAGGAGGTAGAATGACACAAGAACCTCTTTATCCTGAAGGTCACCCTAAAATAATTGAACAAGATTTTGAGGGGATAAATGATGATGCACCTAGTCCACCTAATAGGAAAAGGAAAAAGAAAGATGGTAGGACTTTGCATGCTTCTAGTAATCCTATTATAGAAAAACCTGTTGAGAATCAAAATGATGTTTCTATTTCTGATGATGAGACACGATCCGGTAGTGAACATGCACCTAGTGATAATGAGCATGAAAAGGAATAAATAAGGTGCATGTAGATATTCCACCGGATAGTAATAAAGAACATGCTAATGATGTGGAGATTGAACCTACTAAGGGTCTTGATAACCCACCTCCTAAAAATAAACGTTATGATAAGAGAGCCTTTGTTGCTAGAATACATGGAAGGGAAAGACAACCATGGGTTCAAAAACCCATGCCAACTCCTCAAAAGCCTTCTCAAAGTAGGGACGGTGAAGATTTTGAAAACTTTGCTGAAATGATTAGACCTGTCTTTTTGTGCACTTGCTTGACTGATATATTGAAAATCCCTCTATATGCTAAGTATATGAAGGATATTATTACCAACAAAAGAAGATACCCGAAACTGAAATTGCTACCACGCTTGCTAATTATTCTTTTGATGATGGAGTATCTAAGAAGTTGGGAGATCTAGGTATACCCACAATACCTTGCTCTATTAAAATAAATTGTGTTAAAACTGCTTTATGTGATTTAGGAGCAGATGTTAGTGTTACGCCTTTCTCCTTTTATAAAAGACATTAAATGGATATGCTTACACCCAGTGAGATATCTTTGCAAATGGCTGATAAATCCACTGATTTACCTACTGAAATTTGCAAGGACGTTCCCGTTGTGGTTGCAAATGTTAGTATGTAATATTTTTTTTTTGTTATTCATGATATGTCTATGGACGACAATATGTCGATCATCATTGGTATACCTTTTCTAAATACTGGAGGGGCTGTTACTGATTGCAACAAAAGGAAGGTCACTATTCATGTTAGTTGCAAGCAACATAGTTTGCATTTTCCGAAGAAGCAAACTTTGCTTAACAATACTACTGTCATTGTGCCTACTCCTACGGTCATCATTGGAGATTTTACAATCTCTCTACCTAGTGCCAAGAAAAAGAAATACTTTAATATTATTGTTGGGGAGATCCAAATCTCCATTGGTTTTAACCTAGTGATATACAAAAATTCTTCGGTTTCATGTTAATCGGAAATAATTATTAGTAAGACTTGATCAACCTTTTTTGTGTATCTTGTTCAAAAGACATATGATTAATGAATTGAGTATTCACAACTCTATCTGTCACAAGTTTGTTCTCTCCTATTATACTTATGAAGAAAATTTAGTTTGACTCTTCCCTTTTTCTGATTTTTCCCATGCAATAAAAATTGACCTAAAAATGAAATTCCTGGATTGTTATAAAAATTTAACATGATTTTTTTGGAATATATTGGAATTTTTGGCATAAAAATAATAGCACGGAGAATCACGGGTGGCCCACAAGCCAACAACCCCCCCCCCCCAGGATGCGCCCTGATGACTTGTGGGGCCCACAGGGCCCCCGTGCCTTATCCCTTCACCTCATTTCATCTTCTACCTCTATAAAAATACCTTAGCTCTCTCTCTCTCTCTCTCTCTCTCTCGTGTTCTTCCTCTAGAAACTAAAATTTTCGATCTCTTTGCTCGAAACTCCGTTTCTGAAACTGTTTTGAGGAAATTTTTTCCTTTGTATGTGAATCCTCCATCCCTCCAATTAGTTTTTGCTATAATGTTTCATATTTTGCATAAATTTCTTCCCTTGGTGCTAAAGAAAATGATCTTGCGTGTTAAGTTCTTTTTGTTCCAAGTAGTGTGAATGTTTGATACAATCTCTAAGTATTCATATTAGTAGTTGCTGCTAATCCCATAAAGTTTTATTGGCATAAATATGTGGCTCAAAAATTTCAGAAATTTGTGCTTCGGGGAATAAATTTATTAACGAAAGTTTTTTCTAGCCATAGCCTCAAGGGAGTTAGTGGGACGACTCAAGGTCGCGATGTTAACAATTTTCACAACGCGGAGGTTAGGCCTTGTGAATGGCCACATACACCTTTCATGAGTGAAGCTAGTTTTTATGAAGAATTCATGCAATTGGTTGCAAATATCGGGCCGACCAACTTCCTCGCAGATGAGTATGCTCAATACTATGTTCTTACTAATTCCTTCATTCAAAACTTTCACTTCATAAACACGTCTGGTGCTCCCAAAGTATGCTTTTTGCCCTTTATGCAACAAACTTTGAATTAACTTTAGATGAATTTTGTGAGATCTGATTACTCCCCTCTGATGGTGGGATATGCGAGCCTAAGCCTGGGGAATTTTAGGGTTTCCTCCTAACCTTAACTGCGGGGAAACTAGGGGAGTATCAAATGACAGGGCCACTAGTTTGCATTTTCCTTCTATGCACTATTTTCTCTATTTATAGGAAAACGCATAACTGCTATGGTGCAGGGTGGTGGTGTGAGTGCCCCAACCGTGGATATTTTACACCGTGCACTTTATGGTGATAATACTTATAACCTAGGATCTATTATCGCGTGTCTCTTACATATTAACCGAACGAAAGGCAAGATTCATAGTAGTGTTTATGCCACGGGCTTGGCAAAGCGTCTTAATGTTGTTATACGACCTACTGATTACTTGTTGCCTCAGGTTTATCTCGACTGCCAATCTATGATAGAACATCAACTCGCTATGGAAACTGAGCTACTGCAAGGCATCCACTATAACTTATTATACAACGAGAAACCTCGCGATATTATTGTGTTACATGCACCCTCTTTGTTTGACTTTCATGTCAGGAACGGATGCACCCTCATTCCACAAGACATAATTGCATACTATGACGTGCTGGCAGCTGAAGAGGCCGAGGCCCAGGATTGGGATGCTCAGGTGCTGCCGCCGGAACACTTTCTTGGACCTGATGGTCATTACCAGTGTTGATTACCAAGCTAGTAAAAAGCCTAAAATTGGGGGATTTTGTATTTCTTATCGAAATTTCATTCATGTTCACTTTCATTATGTATCCATGTTAGCTTTATTTTTACGCATTCCTCTTGTGTGATTATAAACTTTGAAAACCCAATAATATTTCTTGTTTCTTTTCGGAGTTCTTTTTCTCTTTAATTAGTTGTAGTATTAAAAAGAAAACCCAAAAATATTTCCTCTTGCATGTTGGGAGATCTCCCGTGTTAATAGTTTTTCTTGTTTTTGTTTTCCCTTAGTTTATTTTGCTTGCTCAAGAAAAACAAAAACTCCAAAAATATTTCTCTGAATTTCTTTCCCTTTTTGTTGAGTTGTGAAAGAAGAAGACCATGATGAAAATGTTAATTGGCTCCTCTATGCTTTATTGTCAATATAATAATGAGCCAATATTACCTTGTCTTATCCTTCGTATGAAACTGCCCCGCAGATTCCAAATTAGTCCATGATATTCTTGAACTACTATTATCACGACATTAGGTCATGCAAATGAAATGCAATAATGACGATATTTGACGAAGAGAATGTGGCAAAGGAGGCTGGTATGAACTCTTCTTGTTTTTCGTCTTTGTAAATATATTTATCCAAATCTATCTTGATTCAGTATATCATGAGTAGACATCTTTATGATGACAATTAAATATTATAGTTTCTCATGCCATGCTTAAATACCTAGGAGTGGATAATGATTTATCTTGTGTGTCAACATGCATAAATGGTTATGACATGATATTGTAGTACGGTATTTCCCTCCGAGTAATTTGAGTGGTTTCACTTGGCTATGTGCAAATATGTAGTTGATTCAAAACCAATGCAGTCTTCATGATATTTAAATTTGGAGTGTTTATACGTCTTATAAACCAATGCAGCCTTCATGATACGGGGCCACAAGCCAACAACCCCCCCCCCCAGGTCATGCCCTGATGGATTGTGGGTCCCACATGGCTCCTCCGACCCTAATTCCAATCCTATAGAATCACATCTTCAAAAAAAATCAGAGAGATGTTCTCGTCATGTTTTATGAGACGGAGCTGCCGCCACCTCCTGTTATTCCTATGGAGGGTTGATCTAGAGTCCGTTTGGGGATCCGTAGAGGGGGATTCATCATTGTCTTCCTCACCAACCCTTCTCCATCAACATCACCATGATGCTCACCACCGGGAGTGAGTAATTCCTTTTTAGTGTTGCTAGATGGTGGTGGGATAGTATGAGATTGACCATATAATCGAGTTAAGTTTGATAGGACTTGATCCCTAGTGTCCACTTTGTTGTCAAATTGATGTTGCTATGACTTTGCTACGCTTAATGCTTGTCACTATGGCCCGAGTGCCCTGATTCCAGATTTGAAGATTGATTTGAACATATTATGTATGCCCGAGTGCCCTAGTTGTGTGCATGTATTATGTGTCTTGATCAGCACACCCCAAAATGACAATAATTGTGATTATTTCCGATGATTGCCGTAGTTTGTGGAGTTCATGTATTCACCATGTGTTAATGCTTTGTTCCGGTTCTCTATTAAAAGGAGACCTTGGTATTCCTTAGTTTCCAATAGGACCCGGCTGCCACGGGAGGGTAGGACAAAAGATGCCATGCAAGTTCTTATAGCAATCACGTATGACTATATATGGAATACATGCCTACATTGTATTTATGAATTGGAGCTAGTTCTGTGTCGCCCTAGTGTGTAACTTTTACCTGATCAATGTCATCTAAATCATTACCCATCACTGATCCACGTGCCTATACTTTACATACACTGAATCTTGCTAAGGTACTACTGTTACTGCTACTGTCACATGTGCTATTCAATTGCCACTTTTACTATTATTATTATCACTTTTACTCTTACTACTATATTTGTTGTTGTACTAAATCGTTGCTGTAGAGAGATGTCCTAGGTGCGGTTGAATTGAAAACTCAACTGTCAAGGCCAATAAATATTCTTTGGCTCCCCTTGTGTCGAATCAAAAAATTATGGTGAAATACTACCCGTGAAGACTGTCGCGATCCCTCTATTCTTGTGGGTTATCAGTTAGTAGTAGTGTTGATTACATTTCGTAGTTGATGCTAGTTGCTTTATGATGACCAACAAGTGTAGGGGATCTATCGTAGCCTTTTCAATAAGTAAGATTGTGGAACCCAACGAGGAGCAGAAGGTATTGACAAGTGATCTTGAGCAAAGAATAACTGCAAGCAGTGAAAGGTAACTTTTTATGGGTTTTCTAGTATAAGGAACAAGGGAATAAATGCAAGTAAAGTAAATGGTGCCGATGTGCAGCAAGTGGCCCAATCCTGTTAAACACAAAGGATAAGCCGATGGACTAAACATATAAAGACTAAGGCGTTCCTGAGGACACACGGGAGAGATAGTCAAGTGGTTTCGCCATATTCCATCTAGTACTATGTTTTGTATTGATAAGTGTTATATGGGTGGATCTTAACTAGTGCACCGTCTAGGATAAGACAAGTACACTATTATGATTAATCCATCTTGCAAGCATCCACAAATACAAGAGAAAAATTAAGGCAAAGCCTAACCATAGCAATAAGCTTTAGGGTCCAATACTCCCTCATGAGAAAGTATGCAAACTAGGGTTCAGGTTTCTGTCATTCCGGCAACCCACCATAAGCATTCTTGATACACGATGCATTCCCCTAGGTCCTTAAAAAGGCAAAGTGTTATGTAGTCGACATTCACATAACACCACTAGAAGAATTACACCATAACTGAAATATCAATCAACACATATTACATTAACATCATATGACTACTAGCATTTAGACTTTTCCCATGTCGTCAAGAACAAACAGAACTACTCAGAATACATGAAAGAGATCATGATCAGAGGTGATGAAAATATGATTAACAATCTGGTCAGAACAATAATTCTCCAACAAAACTCAATAGCATTCACCACAAAAGAGTAATCAACACCGGTAGAGTAGAGGGGTGAATAGTGCAAGGTACAACTCCGATTGCAATGGTGAAGTAGATGGGATGATAGTGGAGATGGTACTGGTGTTGGTGATGATGGTGATGATGATCTCTATGATGCCCGTGATAATGGTGATGATGATCTCCCCTTCTGGGAGGAGTTCTCTTCGGCAAAATCTGCCCACCGGGAAGGTATTTTCTTCTCTGTAGATTTTCGTCGCGGAGCGGCAGCGGAATCGCGAAAAATATTCTCTCCCCGTCACTTTTAGGTCAAGAGGAACATATAGGCCAAAAGAGAGTACCTGAGGTGGCCCAGCAGTCAGGCGGCCTAGGGGGGCACCAGCAGGTCGCCTGGGTGACCCGTGGCCCCCCTCCGTCCCTTCTTTGGCCTCTCTTCGGGATCTGTTTAGAAACTTCTTCCCTCAAATTTTCAGCGCAGTTGGAGATGTTCTGATATGGTAACTCTTCGTGCTATTTTCTCCGTTGAATCCTGTGTATGCTATTTCGGCACCGTAAAGTTGTAAACTATGTAAAATAGGCCAAAGCACTATAAGTACATCATCATAGTGTGAAATATATCAGTGAATAGACACAAATTATGATACAAAATGGTGATGCATTTTGGACATATCAACTCCCCCAATCTTTCACCTCTCTTGTCCCCAAGCGAATACTGAGCTCGGTAAACCTGTCCACAAGTTTAGAGAGTGAAGTGTCGATAAATAAGAATATGGACAAGAAGCATCATAATTTCTTTACTAAACTCAACCATCCTCAACATAAATCTCAACTCATAAGGCCCTTATGAGAGAGTAATATGAACTCAAAAGTAGAGTTAAGCAAACTCATCAAACCGTGGCAAACATATCCTTGGTCAAAGAACAACTAATAACTTTTAAGTTTTCCTCTTCCTATTATATTTTGATGAGATCAATTGAAGCTTTTTGCAAGAACATGTTATTAGTGAAGAAGTGAAAATGCTAACACAAAGGAAGATATTTGTTTTAGCTAAGCTTTAACAAACAACTTACTTATCTTAAAGATAACATCAACAAAGGCGCAATATGACAACTCTATGTGAAACAATATGAATGCATGCATCTTTATCAACATAAAGTGTCTACTCTGTTCAGGATAGAAAGAAGTAGGTTTACTGACTCAACATAAAAGTAAAAGATTGGCCCTTCCTAGAGGGAAGCAGGGGAAAATCATGTGCTAGAGCTTTTTAGAGATTTTGAAATCAACAAGATTGTAAAACAAGCTTTTGAGAGGTGCATAATTCGTCAACGAATGCTAGTAGATAGCCCAATACTTCTCATGCTGGACAAGTTTTGAGGAACGGCTCCCAAAGTGGGGACGATCACCTCCCCTTAGTGTCCTTTGCTTATCACTATCAAAGTTTTCTGATTTCTCATCAACAAAGCATGAAGGAGGTTTTGTTTGTTGTTATTATATTTTACGAGCTGGGTGCGGTCATGCCAGTCCCTTCTAGTGTTAGGGGTTCGCAGATTAGACATGCAAACCCAAGATAAAACTTGTCCAATTTGAGAAGATCATGAATTACCTACTACTTACTCATGAGCTAAAGCAGAGGCACAAAACAGGGAGTAATATTTGAAGGTTTAAAGATAGCACACGAGTAATATACTTTAGGAGTGGAGGTGAAATATCACGTATAGGGAAGATATGGTGGACTCTTGGGAAGGTTGAGGTTTTAGGGTATGGATGCACAAGCAGTATTCCCGCTTAGTGCAAGGGTTGTCTAGCAAAGGCTTTTGAGAGCAGACAAATAATGTTGACTTAGATGCAAAACAATATAAAGTTTAACATAAAGAATCGGCATAAAACATCAAGTTGTCTTCCTTGTCAGCATAACACTTCAAGCATAAGAACATAAATGTTTTGCTATGTCACTACTAGAAAAACTCATGATTGTTGTTATGACCAACTCTATGTTTCCCAAGTTTAAATAAAGTTTTCAATGCCATACCTGATATGTAAGATCAATACTCCCATGAGAATCAGCATATAAGGTTGATTGCATGAAGAGAATACCAAGTGCAGCAAAGAAACCAATAGACTTCTCATTAATATTCCATCATAGACACTGCACGCTCACGGATACAAGACTCTCCACAAAGGCGTGATAAATCTCAATGCAAACACCTATTTCATAAGATAAGTTCCGTAGACATGATACGCCACTAAACTTGACCATGAAAGGTAAAGGATAAAAATAAAGATACCGAGCACTCCCCCAAGCTTGGAACAAGCTAAGGGAATACCAATACACATGAAGATTTCACTCTTCATCATTGTTCTTGTTCCTTAGGTAATCCTTAGTGAAACGCTTCCATGGCAAAGCTCCTCCCTCCCCACAGGATTCTTCAGTCTCCAGGATCCTGCTTTTGGCAGATAAGCCCATGTGCAAAAACTTAAGTTTATACTCACAGTTCTAGTTTTGAAGTTCGTAGATGTGTCCTTGAAGCTCGAACACTTTGGTTTCTACTGCAGATATGATTGATCGCACTTCCTTCATCTCCTCCTCATATTCCCTCTTCAGCTCGGTGATGCTATCGCAGTTGGCCTCGACACCACGTTCGATCATCAAGTTGGACTTGAACACTTCTTCCAGCCTGGCCCAGGTGCTCCCCTCCTTGACATGCCCCATCAAATCTTCTTTGTGGAGGACACCATCCTCCACCAAAAGTGTTTGAGGGTGTCTCTTTACCTCTGCGAGGTAAGGGCTGATGATATTGACGAGGAACTTGTCCTTGGGAGATTTTGGGGAAGCCATGGCACTTAAGTTTGCTGAAAGATCTCCTGGCACAAATAGATTGAAAAGAAAATGCATGGAGTCGCAAGATACAAAGCTGTGACGATCCAGGAAAATATATGCCAAATATTTCTGCACCAAAAGGAAGGTAACAAGCCAATGTAGAATCAGAGACGGACTCCAGGTCGTCCAGGCGGCCTCTTGGCACGGCCAGGGGCTAGCCCGTACCAGCAGGTCGCCTGGGTGACCTGGAGCTCCTCTCCGGCTCCTCTTCGGCTCGGAATTTTCCTAATTTTGCAAAAAACACATAATACGAAACTTTTATTGATGTTCGCAAAGTGTCCTTACCATATTTCATACCTTTTCTTATTTTGCTTCTGCCTGTGTCTGATACAGTGTTCAATATATTTTTTGTGAGTGACTACCTATATCACATCCACCTCTACATTGATGGGGTCTCTAGCCATGTAATGCTTGAGTCTTTGCCCATTGACAACATGTGGTTTTGTGCCTTCAAAATTATTAATCTTGATTGCACCGGAGCGGTAGACTTCTTCGATATGGTACGGTCCTTCCCAGTGGATAAGTAATTTACATGGAGAAAACCTGAAACGAGATCTATACAAAAAAACTTGTCACCAACATTAAATTCACGTTTCAAAATTCTCTTGTCATGCCTCTTCTTTACCTTTTCTTTGAACATTTGTGAGTTCTCGTAAGCTTCACTTCTCCACTCATCTAGAGAAGTCAAGTTCATGAGATGCTTTTCACCAGCAAGCTTTGGATCAACATTAAGCTCTCTAATAGCCCAGAAAGCTTTGTGCTCTAACTCTAGAGGTAGATGGCATGCCTTGACATAAACCATCTTATACGGAGGCATCCCCATGGGATTTTTGTAAGCAGTTCTATACGCCATAAGGCATATCCTAGCTTATTGGACCAATCCTTTCTAGAACCATTCACCATCTTTTGCAAGATCAACTTGATCTCTGTATTTGTGAGATCAACTTTCCCACTTGTGTGAGGGTGGTAAGGTGAAGCAATTCTATGATTAACATCATATTTGGATAGAGCTTTTCTAAAAGTACCGTGTGTAAAATGTGATCCTCCGTCGGTCATGAGGTACCTAGGTACACCAAACCTACGGAAGATTACATCCTTGAGCATTTTCAAAGATGTCTTGTGATCAACACTTTCAGTGGGGATTGCTTCAACCCACTTGGTCACATAATCAACAGCTACTAAGATGTGAGTGTACTTGTGTGAAGGAGGGAAAGGACCCCTAAAATCAAAAACCCACCAATCAAAAGGCTCATTGACTAGCGAATAATTCATAGGCATCTCATTCCTCCTAATATTACCAACTCTCTGGCACTTATAACAGGATAAAACATAACTTCTTGCATCTTTAAAGAGAGTAGGCCAATAAAAACCTGATTGGAGAACCTTGTATGCGTTCCTCTCACTAGCCTGATGTCCTCCATAAGGACTGCTATGACATTGTCTCAAGATATCCTTCTGCTCATGCTCCGATATGCATCTCCTCACAATTCCATCTGCACCTTCTCTAAAAAGATGTGGGTCATCCCAAAAGTAATACCTCAAGTCGTGGAAGAACTTCTTCCGCTGCTGGAATGTTAAACCTGGAGGCAAAAACTTCGCAACAATAAAGTTAGCATAATCTGAAAACCATGGATCTGAACTAGATTTCACCTATAAAACAGCTAACTGTTCATCAGGAAAACTATCGTTAGCTCGAATAGGATCATGTGGTATGTCCTCCATCCTGGAATGGTTGTCTGCTACAGGGTCATCTTCTCCTTTCCTATCAACAACCTACAAATCAAATTCTTGGAGAAGAAGAAGGACCCATTTGATAAGCCTTGGTTTTGCATCCTTCTTTTCCATAAGATACTTAATAGCGGCATGATCAGTACGAATGATGACTTTAGAATCAAGAATGTAAGTCCTAAACTTATCACAAGCAAACATTACCGCTAAAAATTCTAACTCAATAGTAGCATAATTCTGTTGAGCATTATCAATGGTTTTGCTAGCATAATGGATAACATTCAATTTCTTATCAACCCTTTGTCCTAACAAAGCTCGAACAGCAAAATGACTAGCATCACACATGATTTCAAAAGGCAAATTCCAATCAAGTGGTTGAACTATAGGGGTGGTTATCAAGGCTTTCTTAAGAACTTTGAAGGCTTCCTTACAATCTTCATCAAACACAAAAGGAATATCTTTCTGGAAAAGATTAGTTCAGGGGTTTTGAAGTTTTAGAGAAGTTTTTAATAAATCTCCCATAGAAACCATCATGACCGAGGAAACTACGAATACCTCTGATGTCTTTTGGATAAGGCATTCTCTTGATTGCTTCAACCTTTGCCCTATCCACCTGGATTCCTTTTTCAGAAATCTTGTGGCCAAGAACAATTCCCTCATTGACCATGAAGTGGCACTTCTCCCAATTGAGTACCAAGTTCGTCTCCTCACATCTCTGCAAAACTTTATTAAGGTTGTGGAGACAATGGTCAAAAGAGGTTCCATAGACGGATAAATGGTCCATGAAGACCTCCACAATTTCCCCACAAAAACCATGAAAGATAGCGAACATACACCTTTGAAAAGTATCAGGAGCATTGCATAAACCAAAAGGCATATGTCTATAAGCATAAGTACCAAAGGGACAAGTAAAAGTGGTCTTCTCTTGATCGGCAGTGTTAAAATGAATTTGAGAGAAGCTAGAGTACCCATCAAGATAGCAAAGGTGAGTGTTTTTGGACAACCTTTCAAGCATTTGGTTGATGAACGGCAACGGGCAGTGGTCCTTCCTGGTTGCCTTGTCTAGCTTCATGTAATCAATACACATTCTATGTCCAATGATAATTATTTGAGGTATTAGTTAACTCTTATCATTAGGAACCACAGTCGTACCTCCTTTCTTGGGAACGCAATGTACTCGACTTACCCACTTACTATCAGCTATAGGGTAGATAATACCTGCGGCTAGAAGCTTGAGGATTTCGGTCCCCACATCATCCTTCATCTTCGGGTTCAACCGTCGTTGATGATCAACAACCGGCTTAGCATCAGGCACAAGATTGATAGTATGCGGACAAATAGATGGACTAATCCCCTTAAGATCATCAAGGCTATATCCAACAGAGCCTCGGTGTTTACGAAGGACTTCCAATAATCACAACTCTTCATATCCTGAAAGGTTAGAATTGATAATAATAGGATATACTTTCTTTTCATCTAGATAAGCATACTTGAGCGTACTGGGAAGAGATTTAAGATCAAACACCGGGTCTTCTTTTTATTTCAATAAAATTCCCGAAGGCTCAACCGGAAGGTTGTGCTTTAGGATAGCAGGTTTTCTCAAGAATATGTCATCTAGCTGATTCCTTTCCTGCATATGCATATCATTCTCGTGGTTTTCCATAAATTGCTGCAAAGGATCGTTAGGAGGAATAGCAATAGAAGCAATCTCTTCAATAATTTTATCATTACTAGGTAGATCAGTACCAACAGTTTGCTTTGATAATTTAGAAAAGTCAAATTCATATGGCTCACCATTAAATTCAATAGATACTTTTATTTTCCTGCAATCTATAATAGCTCCACAAGTTTGGAGAAAAGGCCTACCAAGGATAATAGGGCAAAAACTATCTTGTACTGAACCAAGTACTAGAAAGTTGGTAGGATATTTTACCTTTCCACATAGAACTTCGACACCTCTTACAATTCCAATATGAGAGATAGTTTCTTTGTTTGCAAGATGAATATTAACATCGACTTCTTCAATTTCACATGGTAGAATCTCATTCATGATCTCTTGATAAAGTGAAAAAGGAATAGCACTAGCACTGGATCCAAAATCACATAGCCCATAATAATTATGATCACCTATTTTAACAAATACAACTAGAGTACCTGAAATTGGGCCATTACTCTTGGCTATAATAAGGTTAGTGGAAACAACACAAAAATTTATATTGGAATCCTCAATATTATATACTAGTAACAAGATCCTTGAGTAATGCAACTTGAGGATCGACTTTAATCAGGTCCTCATGCTCATCAGTCGTTCTTTCACTTTTATTCAGGATGCGTGTGACAAAAGAATGCTCCCCCATCCTTGCGGGAAAAGGGGGCTTTTCATATTCAGCCTCATGCAAGATAGGGTCAACAACATTAATATCAACAGGTAATTCCTTAAAAGGTTTATGGTGTTGATCCTCCTTCTTCTCAGAAGAGTTAATATGAGAGACAAAGTCTTTGACAAAATCAATTAGAAGCTGAGAATCAAGTACACTCTTAGCGCAAAAGGTATTGAAGTAATCTGTTTTCACATAGCTCTGAATGTAATCACACTCATAATTTATAACGGGTTAAGTACCTTTATCAATCTCACAGTCTTTAGTATTTTTTGGATCCTTTCAATAATATCCCACTTATCTTCAGTGCTTTTGTTGGAGAATGCCCCACTAGAGGAAGTATCAAGCATCACTTTATCTTGACGAGAAAGCCTTGCATAAAAATTTGTGAGAATAAATTCTTTGGAGAGCTCATGATTGGGACATTTGAGCATTAAGGACTTCAGTCTCCCCCAAGCTTGAGATATGCTTTCATCGTCACGAGACTAAAAGTTATAAATATAATTCATGTCTTGATGTATTTCATGAAGAGGATAAAACTTTGCATAAAAGAGAGGCATATGATCTTGCCAATTTAGTAAGTGAGAGTCATCAAGCAGCCTATACCAATCCAAAGCATTGTATTTTAATGTTAGAGAGAATATCTTTCTCATAACAAAATCTATCGATATACCTGCAAGCTTTAATAAGGAGCATAGTTGTGAAAGATATAGCAAGTGTTCACCTGGATGTCTATCTCCTGCATATCGATTAGCCAAAACACAATCAATAATACCAGTTGGTATTTTAAAAGGCACAATTTCAGTAGGTAAGAGAGGATTCTCCACCACAATAGCATTGGGGCGTTTCCCCACAAGAAACAAACCAAGAGTAGAGTGGTCCACAAGGACAAAAGGTGGGAACAATAAAACAAAAACAACACGTACAACGTAAATGTTTCCCTACTAATTTCACTTACCAATAGCGCTACACTCCACAGCAAAGGCGCCAGAAAATGGTCTTGATGACCCACAAGTGTAGGAGATCTATCGTAGCCTTTTTTAGAAGTAAGAGTGTCGAACCCAATGAGGAGCAGAAGGTATTGACAAGTGATCTTGAGCAAGGAATAGCTTCAAGCACTGAAAGGTAACTTTTTATGGGTTTTCTAGTATAAGCAACAAGGGAAAAAATGCAAGTAAAGTAAATGGTGCCGAGGTGCAGCAAGTGTCCCAATCCTTTTAAACACAAAGGATAAGCCGAGGGACTAAATTTATAAAGACTAAGGCGTTCCTGAGGACACATGGGAGAGATAGTCAAGTGCTTTCGCCATATTCCATCTAGTACTATGTTTTGTATTGATAAGTGTTATGTGGGTGGATCTTGACTAGTGCACCATCTAGGCTAAGACAAGTACACTCTTATGATTAATCCCTCTTGCAAGCATCCGCAATTACAAGAGAGAAATTAAGGCAAAGCCTAACCATAGAAATAAGCTTTATGATCCAATACTACCTCATGCAAAAGTATGCAAACTAGGGTTCAGGATTCTGTCACTCCGGAAACCCACCATAAGCATTCTTTATACACGATGCATTCCCCCAGGTCCTTCAAAATGCGAAGTGTTATGTAGTTGACCTTCACATAACACCACTAGAATAATAACACTATAACTTAAATATCAATCAACACATATTACTTTAACATCATATGACTACTAGCATCTAGACTTTTCCCATGTCCTCAAGAACTAATGGAAGTACTCACAAGACATAAAAGAGATCATGATCAGAGGTGATGAAAATATGATTAAGAATCTGGTCATAACAAAAATTCTCCAACAAAACTCAATAACATTCACCACAAAAGAGTAATCAACACCGGTAGAGTAGAGGGGGTGAATAGTGCAAGGTACAACTCCGATTGCAATGGTGAAGTAGATGGGATGATGGTGGAGATGGTGCTGGTGTTGGTGATGATGGTAATGATGATCTCGATGATGCCCGTGACGACGGTGATGACGATGAGGACGATCTCCCCTTCTGGGAGGAGTTCTCCCCGGCGAAATCTACCCGCCGGAAAGGTCTTTTCTTCTCTGTAGGTTTCCGCCGCATAGCCGCGTCAGAATCGCGAAAACTCTTCTGACCTCGTCACTTTTAGATCAAGAGGAACATATAGACCAAAGGAGAGCACCAGTGGTGGGGCCCACCGCCTAGGCGGCCTCCCGGCGTGGCCTAGGGGAGGCCACGCCAGCAGGTCGCCACGGTGACCTGTGGCCCCCCTCCGACCCTTCGTTTGCGTGTCTTCGAGATCTGTTTGGAAACTTCTTCCCTCAAATTTTCAGGACAGTTGTAGATGTTTTGATATGGTCACTCTTTGTGCTATTTTCTCCGTAATCCCGCGTCTATTATTTCGGCACGGCAAAGTTGTAAACTGTGTAAAATAGGCCAAAACACTATAACTATATCATCATAATGTGAAATATATAATTGAATAGAGACAAATTATGATACAAAATAGTGATGAATTTTGGACGTATCACTTTACGCGGTGGAAGATATTATGTTCATATCTATAACGCCCAAGATGTGATCATGTCCTTATTTTGGAACGAGGGCCTAGACATGGACAGAAGCGCATCTCGTCATTTCGCAAGAATGGATATCATTACAAGTACATGTACAGAAGAGATGAGTATATGAAGCTACAAGATGAACATCTCAAAACCACAATACATTCAAACAACATGTAGAAGAGCAGGGTCCGTCTACGGAAGAAAACAAACCATAAAACAACGACATCCATCCTTGATATCCTAGGTTGCCGGCCTAGAACCCAACCTAGATCCATTTAGAAGTAGAAGAAGAAACTCCAAATAGAACAATCATCGCAATCATGTCAAAGTATCACTTTACATGTACCTGCAACTGTTGTTGTAGTAATCTGTAAGCCACAGGGACTCAGCAATCTAATTTCCAAAGGTATAAAGACTAGCAAGCTTAAAGGGTTAAGTGGTGAGGCTACAACAAGCTACTAAGCATTTATTTGAGTGGCTAACTTACGAGTACAAGGATAAGAGGGGGTGATATACGCATAACGGATGTGAAATAATAATGAACAAAAAATGATCCTGAACACCTACTTACGTCAGACATAACCCCACCGTGTCCTCTCTCGGATACAGAGCTCACAAGAAGAGACACTCACGGTTATGCACACAGTTGGCATATTTAATTAACTTTATTTCAAGTTTTCTATGACCCAGTGTTAAACAAAGTTTCCAAGTTGCAACATCAACGTGGGCACGGGTCTCACAAAGATTTAACCCTGCAGAGGTGCTCCAACTAGTCCATCACAAACTACCACAAGCTGCGTCAGAAACCTCGACCACGGAAAACCCGTGATCTCCTCGAATTCCTAATGGAAAACCTCAACCTCGAGATACTATAAATTATCCTCAGAATCCCTTGCACAAGACATTCGAGAAGCGTAAAACAAATCAGGCAAGACCGCCCGACGTGGAGATGACCCCGATAAGAGCTGCGTATCTCATTCTCCGGACACGACGGATATGCGACACGTACGGAGGCCCGATAGAAATCACCCAAGTTGCCCTGGGTTGGCCCCGCACAGTGCTATGTGTTGGACCAACATTCATGAGGTGCACTCGCCTGGGAGTTGATTAATTATCCACGGGGTCCAGAAAGTCGCTATGCAATTTTAGCAGTTATTACGCAAATGTAGTACCAATGTGGGGCCTTGCCAGATGTGTTTTATCTCAAAATAAAAATCTAGGGGGTCCACATAACAACGCCAAGCATGTTAGGAGCGCTCAATTATGGAACATAACATCGGTACACAAGTAACAAGGGCGGCAAAGGTGGAACAAAACAACTAGCTAGAAGGCCAAGCCTTCCACCTCTAACCAAATATATAGGTGCATTAAATTAAACAACAATAATATGGTGATATAACAAGGAACCCATGTTTTCATATGGAAGCAACTGCACCAGCAACTAGCAACACTATAAGAAGGCTGAGCAAGCGGTAACATAGCCAAACAGTGGATTGCTGGGATGTGGAAAGGTTAGAGGCTCTCATGGAAATTTTGGGAGGTTGACATTAATAGGTGGTAGGAAGCGAGACACAGCGATATAAACGAGACAACTAGCATGGGAATGGTAGTGATGGTATCTAGGGAAATGATCATCTTGCATATGATCCCGCTTGGAAGAAGAACGTATCCGTGAAATAGATGAACCAACATAGTCGAACGAATCCTCACACTCTGACACGCTTGTAGAACTCTATCATATAAAAACAATCCGGAAATAACACATGATATGCACCCCAATATTAAATGAAGCTCAATATGCAACGAGTTGCGTATTGACGAAACTCCACATTTTAATTACTTAGTTCACTCGCGTTTGGGCACACGACAATATTAAATGTTGTTAGACATGGAAAGAGGTGAAGCATAAATAAACTACACTATCTAGGCATTTTAAATGAGGTCAGAAATAACATATAGCATTTCCAAAGAGACCCCATATGTTAATTTCAAAATTGTTCCAGATCTGTATTAAACACATTTTATATTTACTAATCAGAAAAATAAAGTGGATCATGTTATTCTAAACGTCATTCTAGTCAGTTTACATATATACATTATTTTAAATGGAGCTACGGTTTAAAAGATATGACCAACGTTGATAGTATGTCATGAGTTCAAAATGTATGCAAACGACAGCCACAAGCTTGTTAAAACATGGTTGGACAAGATATTATGAAACTACATGGAATTCTAAGCAAGTTTATATGAAGTCGGAACAAGGAATAACAATTCCAAAGAGTCCCCATATGGAAATTAAGGTTCGGTACTGTTCTTCCTATACACAATTTTAGAGTCATTAAATGGCAAATTAAATGCCACCATGTTGTTCTACACATTTTTATAGTCAAGTTACATATGTAAAACATTTTAATCAGAGGTGCGGTTAATTAGTTATGAATTAAACGTTTTAACATGGCATTAATGCAAATTACATGAAAACAACAAGTTAAATATTTTTAGCATGGTTGAAATTTGGATATTGTGAAACTACATGAAATTCTAAGAATTTTTCATGTATGAAGTTTTTAAATCTGACGCACGTTTATTTTTCTACGGATTAAAACATTTGAATATTACCTCACACAAAACGAAGCCAACAGCAGGTTAAACATTTTTTAACACGCATAAAAGTCGGATATTATTAATCTACACAGAATTCTGGATATTTTAAATATATAAATTGTTTTAATCCGGTGCACAGTTATTTAAATATTAGCATATTAAAATGATGCATATTTCTTAATTGTGAAATCATTGTTTAATTTGGCAAATTCGCAAAACCCTGAAAAAAATCATGCATGTGAAAATACTAAGGCGCTGCATAGGAATACATCACACATGGCGCTCAATAGAGGGGGTCCGGTGTTGGAGCTCACCCAATGGGTCAAGCCCGATTTGGAGTTGGGCTTTTAACGAGGCGGTTGAGGCGAGATGGGCCTTGGCCGGAGGCGGAGGTGGGGTAAAGCAGGCCTCAGGTAGGGATTGGGCCTTGGGACGCGGCAGGGGGAGCTGGGCCGGCTGCTAGCGATGCGAGGCCATGGCCAGAGGCTCGGTTAACGCGAGCGGTTGCTCGATCCACATAGGGACGAGGCCAACGCTTGTGGGAGGAAGACGGGGGCAACAACGAGTGGGATCGCTGGATCGGGCGGGGTTCCATGAGGAACACCGGATCCGGGCGACAGGGACCAATTCCCGAGGTCAGACAGTCGCCTTGGAGCTTCGGCGGCGACCTGCGAGCTCAAGATGGACGCGTTCATGGCAGGGCAGTTCCTGCACATCCAACATAGAGAGAGAGAGTTGCGTGATAGGGAGAGTAGATGAGACATGGAAGTGAAGGAGGCAACGGGCCTTGTGGTGCTGGTTGTTGGCAGCGATAGAGACTCCAGCAGGTTCAGCGGAGCAGCTTGGGAGGCTCGTCGTCGGGCACCTCGCTGCGGTCGCGTGGGTGCTGCGAGGCGCGATGCTCGTGGGCCCTGGTTTTTATAGCTTGCCGCGACGGGGACGCATTCGTGTTGTACTCCCTCCATTTCTAAATATAAGTCTTTTAAGAGATTTTACTAGGTGACTACATACGAAGCAAAATAAATGAATCTATACTCTAGAGTATGTCTATATACATACATATGTAATTCTCTAATAGAATCGCTAGAAAGACTTATATTGAGGCACGGAGGCAGTAGAAGGTAGGGGCAGGTTTAGCTCGGTCTTGGGAAGCAGAGGAGACACGAGTCGAGAGCAGGCTCATCCTCGCGCACAAGATCTAGTAGGGTGTCGCGGCGGCTAGCTGCTACGAGGTGGAGGGGATTGGCTCGGTGGGCAAACACAGAATGTGTGGGATTTGAGTGATGGGGATCCTGAGGAAGATGGCTGGCGGCGGCAGTAGGACAAGGCCCTAGAAATTAGGGCTTCATGTGGATTTGGACTAGGGGTGGACTATATATAGGAAATAGACTAGGTTTGGACCCTCTGATCTAAATCATATGGTCGAGGTTAAATAGGTTAGGGTCCAACTGAAAAACCAATGACGGTTTGCAGTCTTACGGGGTTGATCCGGACCCAACGGTCAGGACCGTATATTTTGGTTTGTGGGAGGTTTTCGGACTAGGTTGCGGGCAGGTCGGTGCATTGTGCAGAGAGGCTAGCGGGGATGATTGGGAAAACGTGTTGCCCAACATTAGGTTTTGAACACCAAAACATCTGACGTTTGACCAGCTATAGTGCCCCTATACAAATAATGGTTGAGGTACCAAATGGACTTCGATTGTGATGTAATTTGGTAAGCGGTGTAACTACACTATATTAAGATCGCACGCCAACTTTCAGCCCAATCCTAGAAGTTTTCTACACACTTTTAAAAACAATATTTTAACGATGTCATGGGCGAGTCCGTGTGTGGTTGGTCTCAAAACGGTCAACGACAAGAACGAGAAGAACCAACATCTAATAACGAATGCATGTTTTGAAAAGGACAACAACAGATTGTCGATGCAATGCGGATGATGCCCATGATGCGATGATGAATGCGAGAAAAAAAGAATAACACAATGACAATGGAATAGAAGGGGAATCTTATGAAGCATCGGTTCCGGGCAGTTACAACTCTCCTATACTAACAAGAGATCTCGACCCGAGATCTAAGAATGAAAGGGGGAGAGAAAAATAAAGAGAAAGAGGTAAAACTTAGTTTCTTCTTAGATAAATGAGTGAAACCAATGAATCTTGAAGGTAGCAAGACAAGAAGAATGGCATGAGGAACAATAAGGAATTCAAAAGAAATTTTGGCAGCACTTCGATAGGAAAGATTGCCTAATTTGATAAGATGAAGAGAATTCAAAACAGGACACAACACCCCAATTAAACGTACAAGCAAGGAAAGAACGTGACCCGGACAATACAAAATGATGGGTTGAAAACAGTAACATCATGATACGTCTCAAACGTATCTGTAATTTTTGATGGTTTCACGCTGTTATCTTGTCAACTTTGGATGTTTTGTTTACCTTTTATATCTTTTTTGGGACTAACTTATTAATTCAGTGCCAAGCGCCAGTTCCTGTTTTTTTGTGTTTTTTACTCTTTTCAGATCTGATTTTGGAACGGAGTCCAAACGGAATAAAATCCCCGAAATAATTTTTTCCAGAACGGAAGAAGATCGGGAGGCTTGAGGGCCAAGGCAGTGGGCTCTTAGGGAGCCCACAAGCCCTGTTGCCGCGGCCAGGGGGAGGTCGCGGCAACCAAGCTTGTGACCCCCCTGGCGCTCCCCTGTCGTAGGTCTTTGGCCTATAATTTCCCTAAAAATCTAGAAAAAATCAGGGCATCCACGAAAACACTTTTCCGCCGCTGCAAGCTTCCGTTTCCCTGAGATCTCATTTGGAGACCCTTCCCGGTGCCCTGCCGGAGGGGACTTTGGAGTTGGAGGGCTTCTTCATCAACATCATCACCCCTCCACTGACTCGTGAGTAGTTCACTTCAGACCTACGGGTCCATAGTTAGTAGCTAGATGGCTTCTTCTCTCTCTTGGATCTTCAATACAAAGTTCTCCATCATCTTCATGGATATCTATCTGATGTAATCCTCTTTGGCGGTGTGTTTGTCGAGATCTGATGAATTGTTGATTTGTGATCAGATTATCTACGATATATATTTGAGTCTTTTCTGATTTCGTATATCCATGATTTGATATCCTTGTAAGTCTCTCCGAGTCTTGGGTTTTGTTTGGCCGACTAGATCTATGATTCTTGCAATGGGAGAAGTGCTTGCTTTTGGGTTCATACCGTGTGGTGACCTTTCCCAGTGACAGAAAGGGTAGCAAGGCACGCTTCGTGTTGTTGCCATCAAGGGTAACAAGATGGGCTTTTATCGTAGATGTGAGATTGTCCATCTACATCATGTCATCTTGCTTAAGGCGTTACTCTGTTCTCATGAACTTAATACACTAGATGCATGTTGGATAGCGGTCGACGTGTGGAGTAATAGTAGTAGATGCAGAAAGTATCGGTCTACTTGTTTTGGACGTGATGCCTATAGATATAATCATTGCCATAGATAACATCACGACTTTGCGCGGTTCTATCAATTGCTCGATAGTAATTCATTCACCCACCGTCTACTTGCTTTCATGAGAGAAGCCACTAGTGAACACTACGGCCCCCGGGTCTATTCACACCTATCATTTCCACTTTCACTTTTACTTTGCTTTGTTACTTTGTTGCTTTCAGTTCTCACTTGGCAAACAATCTGTAAGGGATTGACAACCCCTTCATAGCGTTGGGTGCAAGCTCTTTGTGTTTGTGCAGGTACTTGGGATAATCCTTCACTGGATCGATACCTTGGTTCTCAAAACTGAGGGAAATACTTACCGCCGTTGTGCTACATCACCCTTTCCGCTTCAAGGGAACACCAATGCAAGGCTCCAAGGCCACGGGGGAATCCTTTGCATATTTTCTAAGGAAGTCCCTAAAGGCGTAGCTGTAGCAGAAGGATTCCTGGTGCCGGTGCTGAGGAGTATCAAGACAAGAATAGTCTCCCGTCAGCACGCTTGTTTCTCGCACCTTTGGAAGGTCTTTTGTTGCAGTAGCACATCACAAAGCCTCCGGGATTAAAGAATAGAAATTAGATCATCACGGAGAAGAAAAATGACAACTTCTACCACAATTGAATTTGATAAGCAGCCTTACAAGAAGAATTGAACAGATTTGTTGGAAAATCAACAACCAAAAGAAAAAAGCTTGTTGTGCGCTTATGGAAAACATCCCAAAACTATGAGGTGATAAACCGCCACAACGAAATAGTGATTGCTTGGAAGCAACAAGATATACAAAACCTCTTTCACCAAGAGGATACACTGAGAACTTGTATGAGTGATAATCACCATAATAGCAACAATCCTTTGGAAAAGCTTCACGTGAAATCCAATCCAAGATAGATCAATGAAGAAATCATGGGTTTAAAATATCTCATGATCAAAGGATTGGTGGGTTTAAATATCTCAATCTTGAAACAATTTCTCTTCGAGAATCTCCATGAATCAAAATGCTATAACACCACCTCAAAGGATAGTGGAGGAAGAATTGCACTTAGAATGCAAGAGAAAGAATACTTGATGTCCTCCTACAAGAATCTTGAAGAACACCTTCAGAATGAATTAAATTCTTGAAGAACCAGCATGAAGAACCTCCGTACACAAAAGAATGATGAAAAGAATCAAGGTTGAAAACAATAAGATTATGGACTTGCAAAGACTTAGATGGAACTTCGCGAACAGATAATTCAGAAAACTTGAAACTCCAAAAAAAAGAAGCACTTAGAAACGAGAATTGATATCATGAGCTACTCCGGAAGAAGAATTGAAATCACCTTGAAGAAACAAGAATAAGAACTATATTATGCTTATCCTTCGTCAAGTTAAATTGATGGCAAGAAATGGATTTAGCATACGAGTTATTCTTCCTGAAAAGATTGGAGAGAGAGAGACTGAGCACAAACTTGAAGAAGTCTTGGAAGAAACACGGGTAAGAATTTGCAAATGAATGAGGACACCAAGAATGAATGGAGATACATGAAAACAAAGAGAACATGATCCACCTAACACAAAAATTCAACAAGGCACTGGAATAATTGAGATATGAACGAAGAGACAAGAATTGAGAAGAATTTGAGGATGAAACAGAAAGTTGAGAACAAAGAAATCTTCTGAAATGATGGCCTCCGAAGGATGGAGAATGAAATCAACTCTGAAATGCACTAGATAGATATGAAATGCACTTTGAGATTACAATTATTTAGAATAACAGACAGAGATTAAAAAAACACTTCTTCGATCTTCATGCTGAGAATCATGGGGAGAAACAACATGAAGAATTACTAGGACACTCGAGAACAATCAATAAGGAAAGGTTCATCCAACAAAGAAAATTGATTCAAAGCAATCTTGAAGAAGGGATATACCTAAGAGAATTCGTACTTACGTCATATTTGAAGATAACTTGAGATCTCCAGAAAAGATTAGAAGAGCCTCAAAAGATCCTAGGAAAAGCCTGTGGGTTATGTGCCCACTCAAAGAGAACACCATTGAAAATATTGCTTAGAAGAGAGGGATTGTGCCGGTATAAATGAAGACTTGATGAGGTTGAGCACCTCCAAATAATTGGAAGTATTTTTAATGAAAACAAAAAACTTCTGAGATATCATCAACACTCCAGATAGAATAGAGAGGGATGAATAAGTAAGATAGGCTTCGGTAAGTATTTACAACATGGAAATCATTTAGCGAACGAAAAAGGATATGATGAACACCAAAAGCTTGAATTGAATCCATCGGGGAAGAACACCGAGAAAAAGAAACGTTGAGCTCGAAACTCCTTAAGATCATCACAATAAATCACCGGATACAATATGGAAGAAAAGATAGAGGAAGAATCAATGAAAAGAAAGGCACATGGATGAGGATTTAAAAGTTGAAGCAAAAGGGCGGGAGGGAGGGGGAAAAGAAAGACAACTTGAGACAGATAAGACGAACTCCAGAAAAGATATGAAGATGGATCTTGCAAATATTGGAGATGATTCAATTCACTTGAAGAGAAACACACCGGTTGAAAGAATTGACATGAAATTTTGATTGAGCAAAAGGATTAGCATTCTCATGAGAATATGAGAACACCACTTCAGAAATATATGAAATCAACATTTGACATGGAAGCAACTCAAATTACCATACTCCAACAAAACAAAGGGTGAGGCTTGCAAATTGAGCTAGAAAAAAATATATGACACAGATTCCGTTAGATATTTTCGTGGTAAGGTTTCACGGGCTATATCTTACTGTAGCCATGATGTACAAGGCAGTGCGCACGACATACGACCATCCTCAAGTCGTATCAAGATACAAGGACACTTTAAGACACAACAAGAACCGTTGTAAGAAGATCGTGAACAAACAAATCCACCAGATGTTGAACCCCGACCTCAGATCATGCATATATTGGAAGATAATCCTAGGTAACTACTTGAATTCCGACCTAAGAACTTCCAAAATTTTCCGATTATGCAATCGGGTCCACACATAAAAGGAGTAAAATCCATCACTCAACTCCTAGCAGTAACACTAACCATCCAGTGTATCTCATGTGTTAACACATAACCAGAGATATCGGAAATTCATCTACCTCACACCCTCGTAATCACAACGACACCAAATATGTTGTACATCTGGACGCTCTTCCCAGTATAGGGTGACGCCAAACTCTCATTGCCACAAAGAGTATTAAAGCAATTTCGAACATCGTCCGTACTGAGATACCAAGGAAACTAAACGATAGCGAGTGTGACAAGAATCCAGTGGAGCTCAACTCCTCGAAAAAATTAAGTGTGACAGGAGGCACCATGTCAGAACTCCGTCACATTGGCATCATAGAGATTCCAAAATACCCATGTGTTTCTATTTTTTCTGAACGAGAAGAGGGATAGAATTAAAATTCCTACGTCAAGATTTCTCACTAGAGCATAGAAGAGGAGTAAAAGAACTGTACTCTCCGATATATAACTAGACTCAAAGTAATTTTATACTACACTCGACTCGGCCAAGTTCGATCAATCCAGGGGGCTCCTAGGTCGGTACTTCTCTGATACGAACTTGTAATGCCCAAGATGCGCTCCTATCCTTATTTTGGCACGAAGGCCTCGACAGGGATAGAAGCGCATCTCGTCATTTCGCAAGAATGTATATCGTTACAAGTACATGCACAAAAGAGATGAGTATATGGAATTGGCTTGCACTCACCACAAGCTACAGCAAGAACATCTCAAAACCACAATACATTCGAACATCATGTAAAGAGCAGGGTCCGACTATGGATGAAAACAAACGATAAAAGAACGATGTCCATCCTTGCTATCCCAGCCAGACTGAAACCCATCCTAGATCAATGAGGAAGAAGAAGAACAAACTCCAAATAGAAAAAACATCGTGCTCATGTCAAACTATCGCTTTAACTGTACCTGCAACTATTTATGTAGTAATCTGTGAGCATAGGGACTCAACAATGTCATTTACAAAGGTATCAAGACTAGAAAAGCTTAATGGGTGAGGTATGGTTAAGTGGTGAGGCTGCACCAAGCGACTAAGCATTTATTTGAGTGGCTAACTTATGAGTACAAGAATAAGAGGGGGTAATCTACACATAATGGAAGTGAACTAATAATGATCAAAAAATTCTCCCTAACACCTAGTTACGTCAGACATAACCGCACCATGTCCTCTCTCGGATACAGAGCTCATGTGAAGAGACACACACGGTTTCTTTAAAGGAAAACTGTAAGGGAAACCCCCCACATCGAGTTTTTTTTGAAAGTTGGCTTATTTTAATTAAGTTTACTTCAAGTTTGCTATTACCATGTGTTAAACAAAGTTTCCAAGTTGCCACATAATCGCGGGCACGGCTATCAGAAAGATTTAACCCTCCAGGGGTGCTCCGAAAAGTCCATCACAAACTAACACAAGCTATGTCGGAAACCTCAACCGCGGAAAACCCGTGATCTCCTCGGATTCCTGATGGAAACCTCAACCTTGAGATAGCCCAAAGTATCCTCAGAATCCCTCGCTCAAGACGATCGAGAAGGATTAAACAAATCCAGCAAGACCGCCGATGTGGCGACGACCCCGATAAGAGCCGCGTACCTCATTCTTAGGACATGTCGGATAACTGATGCATACGGTGGCTTGATAGATATCACACAAGTTTCCTTGGGTTGGCCCCGCACAATGCTCTCGGTTCGACCAACACTCATGAGGAGCACTGGCTCGGGGGTTGATTAATTATTCACGGGGTCCAGGAAGTCCCTAGGCAATTTTAATGTTTATTAGGCAAATGTATTACCAATGTAGGGCCTTGCTAGACGATTTTTGTCCCAAAACAAAAATCTAGGCGGTCCCCATAACAACCCCAAGCATGTTAGGAGCGCTCAATTATGGAACATAACACCGTTACACAAGTAACTAGGGTGACAAAGGTGGAACAAAACACTGACCTAGAAGGCCAAGCCTTCCACCTCTAAAAAAATATATAGGTGCAATAAATTAAATAGCAATAATATGGTGATATAAGAAGGAACCATGTTTTCACATGGAAGCAACAACACCTGCAACTAGCAATGTTATAAGGAGACTGAGCAAGCGGTAACATAGCGAGACAGTGGATTGTTGGGATGTGGAGGGGTTAGAGGCTTTCATGGAAATGGTGGGAGGTTGACATTAGCATACGGTAGGTAGCGAGACATAGAAATGTTAGTAATGTTATCTAGGGAAATGACCATATTGCCTGTGACCCCACTTGGAAGAAGAACGAATCCATGAAGCAGATGAAACAACATAGTCGAATGAATCCTCACACTCTGACGCTCTTGCGGAAATTTATCGAGAAGAAATAATCCGGAAACAACAATCAACACATGATATGCACCACAACATATGCATGACATTTTGCACAAACACATATGGTGTATGTCCTGCTAAATTATGTGAGGCATGTTGTTGGTGCACTAAAGTTTGCGCCTTTAGTGCCCCATACTTGTGCACGGGCAGTTGTAGCCACTTCCGCGGCAATGCTTGCTGGGGGACTGCGGGAGGCAACCCTAAAGACATCCAAGTCTAGAATACTGAAGACTGAAGGCAGAAGTCCCGGCAAGGTCCTTACCGGGGGAGCTGGCAGAGCCCCGACAAGGCTCGCTTCCGACAAGGTCCCAGTCCAGCACCGCTCCAGCACAGCGGCCAGCCGCCCCTCTTTAATTGATACGTCTAGATCCTCCAGGATACGTGACGAGCGACATCTGGGGGTGAACAGCATCGATGGAACGCGTCTGTGTAACATGTCTGGGACACCTCACGAAGCATTTAATGCGTCTGTCCTTAGACGCCAATAGCACTGTACTAGCCGTACAACCCGTGCATGCACTATTGATGGTGCACCCCGTGGGTGCCCTATTACGCCACTATTGGTGACCCCTTTGACCTATAAAAGGAGGCCCAAGGCGCGGTTTAGAGGGCATCTATGATCGGGCATCCACTATCAACCATCCATCTACTAGCTAGCATTGAACCTCTAGAGTTTTCGAGCCTCACTACGCAGCAGTTGTGCATGGCATAACGCTCCTGTAGCTCGAACTATAGAAGACATCCAATATACAGAAATTCGGAGTAGGGTATTACGCTTCCGAGCGGCCCGAACCTGGGTGAAATCTCCCTTTCTCTTGGCTGCTTGTTCTGCTCTTGGTGCAACACTCTCCCCCGCCGAACCGTAAAGGGATCCTTTCGGTCCCGTAGGTGTCTTGTGCATTCGTTGACCCGACATATTTGGCGCGCCAGGTATGGGGATCAAGGGTGCGCTAACCTTACCTAGCAGTCAGTGCGTCAGTTCCATCACCATCATTGTCGCCATGGATCCCAAGAGAAGGGGTGCAACGGCGGTTTATCCTTCCGCGTCCGATATGCCTGCAGCTACGCATGCAGGCAATGGTGTAGACGCGGGCAGACGAGGTGGGGGTCTTGAGCGTCCACGATATGCTGGTGACCATAGCCAAGCGAGCCGAGTCGTTCACAGCCATAACAACGACCCGCGCCTCTGTGGGTCTTAGGACGGAGCTACCCGACCTACGGACGGCATGGCGAACTGCAAGGACGCAAGGGCGCCTTCCAAGGCGCCCATGATACGTCCATTTTGCATCATGCTTTCATGTTGATATTTATAGCTTTATGCCTTTTCTCTCTTATTTTGCAAGGTCTACATGAAGAGGGAGACTACCGGCAGCTGGAATTCTGGCCTGAAAAAGGAGCAAGTTTGAGATACCTATTCTGCGCAACTCCAAAAGCCGGGAAAATCAACGAGGGTTTATTTTGGAATTTATAAAAAATAATGGGCCGAAGAAGTACCACCGGGGAGCTAGCAGGAGGCCACAAGCCTGCTAGGCGCGACTTACCCCCCTGGTCGCGCCTAGGGGGCTTGTGGGCTCCCTGCTGGCCCTCCGGCCCCCCCTTTTTTGCTATAAGGAGGGTTTCGTTCAAGATAAAATTAGGAGGAGGCTTTCGGGAGGAATCGCCGCCGCCACGAGGCGGAACTTGAGTAGAACCAATCTAGAGCTCCGGCAGGGTCGTCCTGCCGGGGAAATTTCCCTCCCGGAGGGGGAAATCATCGCCATCGTCATCACCAACACTCCTCTCATCGGAGGGGACTCATCACCATCAACATCTTCATCAGCACCATCTCATCTCCAAACCCTAGGTCATCTCTTGTAACCAATCTCCACCTCGCGACTCCGATTGGTACTTGTAAGGTTGCTAGTAGTGTTAATTACTCTTTGTACTTGATGCTACTTGGATTACTTGGTGGAAGATTATATGTTCAGATCCTTTATGCTATTCATTACCTCTCTGGTCATGAATATAATTATGCTTTGTGAGTAGTCACTTTTGTCCCTGAGGACATGGGATAAGTCATGCTATAAGTAGTCATGTGAATTTGGTATTCGTTCGATATTTTGATGTGTTGTATGTTGTTTCTCCTCTAGTGGTGTGATGTGAGCGTTGAATACATAACACTTCACCATTATTTCGGCCTAGAGGAAGGCATTGGGAAGTAGTAAGTAGATGATGGGTTGCTAGAGTGACAGAAGCTTAAACCCTAGTTTATGTGTTGCTTTGTAAGGGGCTGATTTGGATCCACTAGTTTAATGCTATGGTTAGACTTTGTCATCATTCTTCTTTCGTAGTTGCGGATGCTTGCGAGAGGGTTTAATCATAAGTGGGATGCTTGTCCAAGTAAGGGCAGTACTCAAGCGCCGGTCCACCCACATATCAAACTATCAAAGTAGCGAACGCGAATCATATGAACATGATGAAAACTAGCTTGACAGAAATTCCCATGTGTCCTCGGGAGTGCTTTACCTCCTATAAGCCTTTGTTCAGGCTTGTCCCTTGCTACAAAAGGGGTTGAGGCACTTGGATGCATCATTGTTACTTTTTTTACTTGCTACTTGTTGCGAATGATCTTGTCACACAACTACTTGTTACCGATAATATCAGTGCTTGCAGAGATTACCTTGCTGAAAACCACTTATCAGATCCTTCTGCTCCTCGTTGGGTTCGACACTCTTACTTATCGAGAGGACTACGATGGATCTCCTATACTTGTGGGTTATCAAGACTCTTTTCTGGCGCCGTTGCCAGGGAGTGAAGCACCTTTGGTAAGTGGAAATTGGTAAGGAAACATTTATATAATGTGCTGAAATTTATTGTCACTGGTCACTATGGAAACTAATCCTTTGAGGAGCTTATTCGGGGTATCTTCACCTCAAACGGAAGCACAAGCAGTTTCTCCTCAACTTTCTGCACCTACTGAAATTATTTGCTATGAATTTCCTTCGGGTATGCTTGAGAAACTGCTGGCTAATCCTTTTACAGGAGATGGAACATCACATCCAGACTTGCATCTAATCTATGTAGATGAAGTTTGTGGTTTATTTAAGCTTGTAGATTTGCCCGAGCATGAGGTCAAGAAGAGGATCTTTCCCTTATCTTTGAGGGATAAAGCATTGACATGGTATAGGCTATGTGATGATACTAGATCATGGAACTACAACCGGTTGAAATTGGAATTTCATCAAAAGTTTTATCCTATGCATCTAGTACATCGTGTTCGGAATTATATTTAGAATTTTTGGCCTCGTGAGAGAGAAAGCATCGCTCAAGCTTGTGCGAGTGTTAATTCAATGTTATATTCATGCCTTAACCATGAGCTCTCGAGAGAAATTACCATTCAGAACTTCTATGCTCGGCTTTCGCATGATGATCGCACCATGCTTGACACTTCTTGTAACGGTTCGTTTATGGAGAGAGATATTGACTTTAGATGGAATTTATTGGAAAGAATTAAACCCAACTCTAAAGAATGGGAGCTTGATGAAGGTAAGGAGTCAGGTATGAATTTCAAGTTTCATTGCGTTAAATCCTTTGTCGAAACAAATACTTTTTATGACTTTAGCGCTAAATATGGACTTGACTCTGAGATAGTAGCTTCATTGTGTGAATCATTTGCTTCTCATATCGATCTCCATAAAGAGAAGTGGTTTAAACATCATCCTCCCTTAGAAGTCAATGTAGTTAAACCCAATCCAGTTGAAGAGAAACTCATTGCCTATAATGATCCTGTTGTTCCTAGTGCTTACATTGAGAAACCACCTTTCCCTGTTAGGATAAAGGATCATTCTAAAGCTTCAACTGTGATACGTAGGGGATACATTAGAACACTTACACCCCCTGAGAAAATTAGAGTTGAACCTAGCATTGCTATTATCAAAGATCTCCTGTCCGACAATGTTGATGGCCATGATATTCACATCTGTGAAGATGCTACTAGAATTGCTAAACCACATGCTAGAGACAAACATAGGCCTGTTGTTGGCAAACCTATTGTTTCTGTTAAGATAGGAGATCATTGTTATCATGGTTTATGTGATGTGGGTGCTAGTGTTAGTGCAATACCTCGATCCTTATATGATGAAATCAAAGACGAGATTGCACCTGTCGAGATAGAACCCATTGATTTCACTATTCAGCTTGCCAATAGAGATACTATCTGCCCTGTGGGAATTGTTAGAGATATTGTAGTATTGTGTGGTAAAACAAAGTATCCTGCTGATTTTCTCGTTCTTGCTACCACACAAGATAGCTTTGTCCCATCATATTTGGCAGACCTTTCCTCAATATTGTCAATGCTCATATTGACTGTGAGAAGTAAACTGTCACTGTTGGCTTTGAAGGTGTGTCACATGAGTTCAATTTCTCCAAGTTTGGTAGATAACCTCATGAAAAAGAGTTGCCTAGTAAGGATGAAATTATTGCCCTAGCTTCTATTTATGTGCCTCCTACTGATCCTTTAGAGCAATATTTGCTTGAGCATGAAAATGATATGCATATGGATGAAAGGGATGAGATAGATAGAGTTATCTTTGAACAATATCATATCCTTAAGAATAATTTGCCTGTTGAACTGCTTGGAGATCCACCCCCACCAAAGGATGATCCTGTGTTCGAGCTTAAACAGTTGCCAGATACTCTTAAGTATGCTTATCTTGATGAAAAGGAGATATATCCTGTTATTATTAGTGCTAGCCTCTCAGAGCATGAAGAAAACAAGTTACTAAAAACCCTGAGGAAGCACCGTGCTGCTATTGGATATACTCTTGATGATCTTAAGGGCATTAGTCCCACTCTATGCCAGCACAAGATTAAAACCGATCATGATTCCAAACCAGTGGCCGATCATCAACGAAGATTAAATCCTAAGATGAAAGAGATAGTAAGAAAAGAAATACTAAAGCTCCTTGAAGCAGGTATTATCTATCTTGTTGCTCAAAGTGATTGGGTAAGTCCGGTGCATTGCGTCCCTAAGAAGGGAGGTATTACCGTTGTCCCTAATGGTAAGGATGAATTGATCCCACAAAAGATTATTACTGGCTATAGGATGGTGATTGATTTTAGGAAGTTGAATAAAGCCACTAGGAAAGATCATTACCCTTTTCCTTTTATCGACCAAATGCTAGAAAGATTGTCTAAGCACACACACTTTTGCTTTCTAGATGGTTATTCTGGTTTCTCCCAAATACCTATCGCACAATCTGATCAGGAGAAAACCACTTTCACCTGCCCTTTCGGTACCTTTGCTGACAGACGTATGCCTTTTGGCTTATGTAATGCACCTGCCACCTTTTAAAGATGTATGATGGCTATATTCTCTAACTTTTGTGAAAAGATTGATGAGGTTTTCATGGATGACTTCTCCGTTTACGGGTTTTCTTTTGATGATTGCCTCAGCAACCTTGATCGAGTCGTGCAGAGATGTAAAGACTCCAACCTTGTCTTGAATTAGGAGAAGTGCCACTTTATGGTTAATGAAGGCATCGTCTTAGGACATAAAATTTCTGAAAGAGGTATTGAAGTCGATAAGGCTAAGGTTGATCCGATCGAGAAAATGCCATGCCCCACTGATATCAAAGGTATAAGAAGTTTCCTTGGTCATGCTAGTTCCTATAGAAGGTTCATTAAGGACTTCTCTAAGATTTCTAGGCCTCTTACCAATCTCTTGCAAAAGGACATTCCTTTTGTTTTTGACGATGATTGTGAGGAAGCCTTCGAAATACTTAAGAAGGCCTTGATAACTGCACGTATTGTTCAACCACCAGATTAGAACTTACCTTTTGTAATCATGTGTGATGCTACTAATTATGTTGTTGGCGCTGTTCTAGGACAAAGAGTTGATAAGAAGTTGAATGTTATTCACTATGCTAGTAAAACTCTAGACAGTGCCCAAAGAAAGTATGCTACTACTGAAAAGGAATTTGTAGCAGTCGTGTTGGCATGTGAAAAGTTGAGATCTTACATTGTTGATTCCAAAGTCACTATTCACACTGATCATGCTGCTATTAAGTACCTCATGGAAAAGAAAGACGCTAAACCTAGACTTATCAGATGGGTTCTCTTGCTACAAAAATTTGATTTGCATGTTGTCGATAAGAAGGGTGCTGAGAACCCAGTAGCAGATAACTTGTCTAGGTTGGAGAATGTTGTTGATGACCCACAACCTATTGATGATAGCTTTCCCGATGAGCAATTGAATGTCATCAACACTTCACATAGTGCACCGTGGTATGCCGATTATGCAAACTATATCGTTGCCAAATATATACCACCTAGTTTCATATACCAGTAAAAGAAGAAATTCTTCTTTGATTTGAGACATTACTTTTGGGATGACCCTCACCTTTATAAGGAAGGAGTAGATGGTGTTATTGGACGTTGTGTACCTGATCATGAACAGGGACAGATCCTACAGAAGTGTCACTCCGAGGCCTATGGAGGACACCATGCGGGAGATAGAACTGCACACAAGGTATTGCAATCAGGTTTCTATTGGCCCACATTCTTCAAGGATGCCCATAAGTTTGTCTCGTCTTGTGACGAATGTCAAAGAATAGGTAATATCGGTAAACGTCAGGAAATGCCTATGAATTATTTACTTGTCATTGAACCATTTGATGTTTGGGGCTTTGATTATATGGGACCTTTTCCAAAACCAAATGGGTATACTCATATCCAAGTTGTTGTTGATTACGTTACTAAGTGGGTATAAGTTATATCAACTAGTAGTGCTGATCACAACACCTCTATCAGGATGCTTAAAGAAGTTATTTTCCCTAGACTTGAAGTCCCTAGATATCTCATGACTGATGGTGGTGCACATTTCATTCATGGTGCTTTTTGTAAAATGCTTGCTAAGTACGATGTCAATCATAGAATTGCATCTCCCTATCATCCTCAGTACAGTGGTCAAGTAGATCTAAGCAATAGAGGGATTAAACTAATTCTGCAAAAGACTGTCAATAGGTCTAGAAAGAATTGGTCTAAGAAGCTCGATGATGCACTGTGGGCTTATATAACTGCCTATAAGAATCGCATGGGCATGTCTCCGTACAAAATGGTTTAAGGCAAAGCATGTCATTTACCTCTTGAGCTAGAGCATAAGGCTTATTGGGCAATCAAAGAGCTCAACTTTGATTTCAAACTTGCTGGTGAGAAGAGGTTATTTGATATTATCTCACTTGATGAATGGAGAACTCAGGCATATGAGAATGCCAAGTTTTTCAAAGAAAAGGTTTAGAAGTGGCATGATAAAAGGATACAAAAACATGAGTTCAATATAGGTGATTATGTCTTACTATATAATTCTCGTTTAAGATTTTTTTGCAGGCAAGCTTCTTTCTAAATGGGAAGGTCCTTACATTGTTGAGGAAGTATATCATTCCTGTGCTATCAAGATCAACAGCACGGAATTTAATTTTCCGAGAGTGGTATACGGGCAGAGAATCAAGCATTATATCTCAGGTACTCCCATAAATATTGAAAGCAATATTATCAATACCATAACTCTGGAGGAGTACATAAGGGATATTTATCAGCCTGTTTCAGACTCCGAAAACGAAGAGTTATGTGAATCGGTAAGTAAACCGACACCAAATCTTTTCCAGTAGGAATTGTTCTCCGTTTGGAATTTTTGTAAAAATAGAAAAATTTAAAGCAGTCCGCAAAGCGCACAAGGAGGCGACAAGCCTGCCAGGCGCGGGCCACCACCCTGGCCGCGCCTGGTGGGCTTGTTACCACCTCGCGTGCCTCCCGGACTCCATTTCCTTGCGTAGTACTCCTTCTGGTCAGAAAAAATCATTATATATTCTCCCGTAAGGTACGACCCTCGTATCACACAAATTTCCTCTGTTTTCGTTTCGAAAGTGTTTCTGCTGTGGATCTAGATCGCTATGACGTCCCCAAAAGCTGCGAAGGACAAGATCTTCGAGAAGGTCATCAATCCCTACCTCGCGGGAGTGCTGCAACACCCTCAATCTATCGAGATGCGTGAGGGGATGCTGCACATCCGTGATGTTGAGGGGCCCAAGAAGACCTGAAGCGTGGAGGCGAGGCTCGAAGCAATGGAGAAACAAGTCTTCAAGTGCCAAGGGATGGTGGAGCATGGACTCCACGCCAACCACACGATGATCACGGAGTTCTCCAACAAGCACAAGATCGATGCCAATGATATCGGGAAGCACCTCTCCAGGCTCTATGACAGAATTGATCACCTCCAAGCCCAGATCTATGACCTGCAGAACCAAAACTATGATTATGAGTATAGATTTAAATCAATACGGTTGGCTACAGAATTGAGGATTCCGGAGACTCGGTTATCTTTCCGTGATGGACCACCTATGCCTTGGAAGACGGAGGATCAAACCCATGTTGTAACTGTTGGGTCACGTAGCATAAATTCAAAATTTTCCTACGCCATATTCAGATCTTCCTATGGAGAGACCAGCAACAAGAGAGGGGTGAGTGCATCTTCATACCTTTGAAGATCGCTAGGCGGAAGCGTTGCTAGAACGCGGCTGATGGAGTCGTACTCTCGGCGATTCGGATCGTGGTGTGATTCCGATCTAGTGCCGAACCATGGCACCTCCGTGTTCAACACACGTGTAGCCCAGTGACGTCTCCCGCACCTTGATCCAGCAACAAGGAGGGAGAGGTTGCGGAAGATCTCTGGCAGCATGACGGCATCGTGTCGATGGAGAGATGAGGTCTCCCGGCAGGGCTTCGCCAAGCACCGCGGGAGAGGAGGAAGGAGGGAAGCAGGGCTGCGCCGAGGGAGATGGAAAACTGTGTGTAAAACAGCCCCAAAACCCTCTCTATATATAGGAGGAGGGGAGGGGGTGCGCCACCCCTAGGGTTCCCACCCTAGGTGGTGCGGCAGCCCAGATGGGAGAGGGGGGCGGCGGCCAGGGCAGGGAGAGGGGGTGGCGCACCCCTAGGTGGGCCTTAGGCCCATGAGCGCCTAGGGTTTCCCCTCCCTCGCTCTCTGGTGCGCATGGGCTGGGTGTGGGGGGCACACCAGCCCACCTCGGGTTTCCCCTCCCTCCCTCCCACACTTGGCCCACTTAGCCCTCCGGGGCTTGTGGCCCCTCCCGGTGGGCCTCCGGAACCCTTCCGGTGGTCCCGGCACTTTGCCGGTGGGCCTCCGGAACATTTCCAGCGTCCAAACCCATCCATCCTATATATCAATCTTTACCTCCGGACCATTCGGGAGCTCCGCGTGACTTCCGGGATCTCATCCAAGACTCCGAATATCCTTCGGTAACCTCGTATAACAATTCCCTATAACCCTAGCGTCATTGAACCTTAAGTGTGTAGACCCTACGGGTTCAGGAGGCATGCAGACATGACCGAGACACTCTACGACCAATAACCATCAGCGGGATCTGGATACCAATGCTGTCTCCCACTTGTTCCACGATGGTCTCATCGGATGAACCACGATGTCAAGGATTCAGTCAATCCCGTATACAATTCCCTTTGTCTATCGGTATAGAAATTGCCCGAGATTCGATCGTCGGCATACCTATACCTTGTTCAATCTCGTTACTGTTAAGTCTCTTTACTCGTTCCGTAGCTCGTCATCATATAACTAAATCCTTAGTCACATTGAGCTCATGATGATGTTCTACCGAGTGGGCCCAGAGATACCTCTCCATCACACGGAGTGACAAATCCCGATCTCGATTCGTACCAACCCAACAAACACTTTCGGAGGTACCCGTAGTGCAACTTTATAGTCACCCAGTTACGCTGTGACGTTTGATACACCCAAAGCACTCCTACGGTATCTGGGAGTTGCACAATCTCACGGTCGAAGGAAAAGACACTTGATATTAGAAAATCTTTAGCATACGAACAATACGATATAGTGCTATGCTTAGGATTGGGTCTTGTCCATCACATCATTCTCCCAATTATGTGATCCCGTTATCAATGACACCTAATGTCCATGATCAGGAAACCATGATCATCTATTGATTAGCGAGCTAGCCAACTAGAGGCTTGCTAGGGACACATTGTGATCTATTTACTCACACATGTATTACTGTTTCCTGTTAATATAATTATAGCATGAACAATAGACGATTATCATGAACAAGAAAATATGATAATAACCATTTTATTATTGCCTCTGGGGCATATTTCCAACAGTCTCCCACTTGCACTAGAGTCAGTAATGTAGTTACATTGTGATGTATCGAACACCCATAGCATTATGGTGTTGATCATGTTTTGCTCGAGGAAGAGGTTTAGTCAACGGGTCTGCAATATTCAGATCCGTGTGCACTTTACAAATATCTATTACTCGACTCTGGACATGGTCCTGGATGGAGTTGTAGTGGCGTTTGATGTGCTTCGTCTTCCGGTGAAACCTGGGCTCCTTGGCTATGGCAATGGCCCCAGTGTTATCACAAAAGAGTGTCGTCGGACCCGACGCGCTTGGGACAACTCCAAGGTCGATGATGAGCTCGTTCATCCAAATTCCTTCATGAGCCGCTTCTGAAGCTGCTATGTACTCCGCTTCACATGTAGATGCTACCACAACTTCTTGCTTGCTCCTGCACCAACTCACTACCCCACCATTCAAAAGATACACATATCCGGTCTGTGACTTAGAGTCATCCGGATCTGTGTCGAAGCTAGCATCGACGTAACCATTTACGACGAGCTCTTTGTCACCTCCATAAACGAGAAACATCTCCTTAGTCCTCTTCAGGTACTTAAAGATATTCTTGACCGCTGTCCAGTGTTCCATACTGGGATCACTTTGGTACCTCCCTACCAAACTTATGGCGAGGTTTATATCAGGTCTGGTATACAGCATGGCATACATTAGAGAGCCTACGGCTGAAGCATTGGGGACAATACTCATCTTCTCTCTGTCTGCTGCCGTGGTCGGCGACTAAGTCCTACTCAATCTCATACGTTGCAAAACTAGCAAGAACCCCTTCTTTGAGTTTTCCATATTGAACTTCTAAAATATCTTGTCAGGGTATGTACTTTGTGAAAGACCTATGAGGCGTCTCGATCTATCTCTATAGATCTTGATGCCTAATATGTATGCAGCTTCTCCAAGGTCCTTCATTGAAAAACTCTTGTTCAAATAGGCCTTTATGCTCTCCAACAACTCTATGTAATTCCCCATCAATAATATGTCATCCACATACAGTATGACGAAAGCTACACAGCTCCCACTCACTTTCTTGTACAAACAAGCTTCTCCGTAAACCTATATGAACCCAAACGCTTTAATCACCTCATTAAAGCGAATGTTCCAACTCCGAGATGCTTGCACCAGCCCATAGATGGAGCGCGGGAGCTTGCACACTTTCTTAGCACCCTTAGGGTCGACAAAACCTTCTGGTTGCATCATATACAACTCTTTCTTAAGATTCCCGTTAAGGAACACTGTTTTGACGTCCATTTGCCAAATTTCATAATCATAAAAAGCCGCAATTGCTAACATAATTCGGACTGACTTCAACTTCGCTACGGGAGAGAAAGTCTCTTCGTAGTCAACTCCTTCAATTTGTCAAAAACCCTTTGCGACAAGTCGAGCTTTATAAACGGTCACATTACCGTTTGCATCAGTCTTCTTCTTGAAGATCCATTTATTTTCTATGGCTCGCCGATCATCGGGCAAGTCCACCAAAGCCATACTTTGTTCTCATACATGGATCCTATCTTGGATTTCATAGCCCCAAGACATTTGTTGGAATCCGGGCCCGCAATTGCTTCTTCATAGTTCGTAGGTTCACCGTTGTCTAACAACATGATTTCCATCACACGGTTGCCGTACCACTCTGGTGCGGATCATACCCTTGTGGACCTTCGTGGTTTAGTAGCAACTTGATCCGAAGCTTCATGATAATTATCATTAACTTCCTCTTCAGTTGGTGTAGGTGCCACAGGAACAATTTCCCTCGCTGCGCTACTTTCCGGTTCGAGGGGGGGTGTGATTACCTCATCAAGTTCTACTATCCTCCCACTTACTTCTTCCGAGAGAAACTCTTTCTCTAGAAAGGATCCGTTCTTGGCAACAAAGGTTTTACCTTCGGATCTAAGATAGAAGGTATACCCGATAGTGTCCTTAGGGTATCCTATGAATACGCATTTCTCCGCTTTGGGTTCGAGCTTCTCTGGTTGAAGTTTCTTCACATAAGCATCGCAGCCCCAAACTTTAAGAAACGACAACTTGGGTTTCTTGCAAAACCACAGTTCATATGGTGTCATCTCAACGGAGTTAGATGGTGCCCTATTTAAAGTGAATGCTGCAGTTTCTAATGCGTATCCCCAAAATGATAACGGTAAGTCAGTAAGAGACATCATAGACCGCCATATCTAATAGAGTGTGATGACGACGTTCAGACACTCCGTTGCGTTGCGGTGTATCACGCGGCGTCAGTTGTGAAATTATTCCACACTTCCTTAGGTGTCTGCCAAGCTCGTGACTCAAATATTCTCCTCTATGATCAGATCGAAGACACTTAATTTTTCTGTCTCGTTGATTGTCAACCTCACTCTAAAATTCCTTGAACTTTTGAAACGTCTCAGATTTGTGCTTCATCAAGTAGATATACCCATACCTACTGAAATCATCGGTGAGAGTGAGAACATAATGGTAGCATCAGTATTTATTATTTCCAATAAGTCGGTCGCTCTCTCCATTATTCCTGAGAATGGAGTCTTAGTCATCTTGCCCATGAGGCACGGTTCGCACGTGTCAAATGATTCAAAGTCAAGAGACTCTAATAGTCCATCGGTATGGAGCTTCTTCATGCGCTTAACACAGATATGACCAAGGCGGCAGTGCCACAAGTATGTGGGACTATCATTATCAACTTTACATCTTTTGGTGCTCAGACTATGAATATTTGTAACATCACGATCGAGATTCATCAAGAATAATCCATTCACCAGCGGACCATGACCATAAAACATATCACTCAAATAAATAGAACAACCATTATTCTATGACTTAAATGAGTAGCCGTCTTGCATTAAGCAAGACCCTGATACAATATTCATGCTCAAACCTGGTACTAGATAACAATTATTAAGGTTTAAAACTAATCCCGACAGTAGATGTATAGGCGGCGTGCCGACGGCGATCACATCGACCTTGGAGCCATTCCAGACGCGCATCGTCACCTCGTCCTTGGCCAGTCTCTACTTATTCCGTAGTTCCTGCTTTGAGTTGCAAATGTGAGCAACAGCACCGGTATCAAATATCCAGGAGCTACTACGAGCGCTGTTAAGGTAAACATCAATAACATGTATATCATATATACCTTTAACGTTGCCAGCCTTCTTGTCCGCTAAGTACTTGGGACAGTTCCGCTTCCAGTGACCTTTTCCCTTGCAATAGAAGCACCCAGTCTCAGGCTTGGGTCCATTCTTTTTCTTCTTCCCGGTATCTGGCTTAATGGGCGCGGCAACGGCTTTGCCGTCTTTCTTTAAGTTCTTCTTACCCTTGCCTTTCTTGAAACTGGTGGTCTTATTGACCATCAACACTTGATTCTCTTTCTTGCTTTCCACTTCTGTAGACTTGAGCATCGAGTACAACTCGGGAATGGTCTTCTCCATCCCTTGCATGTTGTAGTTCAGCACAAAACTTTTGTAGATTGGTGGGAGAGACTCGAGGATTCTGTCAATTATAGCGTCATCCGGAAGTTCGAGTCCAAGTGAAGTCAGACAACCGTGTAACCCACACATTTTGAGTATGTGCTCACTGACAGAACTGTTCTCCTGCATCTTACAGCTAAAGAACTTGTCGGAGACTTCATATATCTCGACACGGGCATGAGCTTGAAAAACTAGTTTCAGCTCTTGGAACATCTCATATGCACCGTGTTGCTCAAAACGCCTTTGGAGCCCCGTTTCCAAACTGTATAACATCCCACACCTAACGAGAGAGTAGTCATCACTCCACGTTTGCCAGACGCTCAGAATGTCCTGGGCTGCTGCAGGAGCAGGAGGGTCACCTAGAGGCGCATCAAAGACATAAGCCTTTTTAGCTGCTTCAAGGATGAGTTTCAAGTTGCAGACCGAGTCCGCATAGTTGCTACCATCATCTTTCAGCTTGTTATTCTCTAGGAATGCGTTGAAATTGAGGTTGACATTGGCCACCTACAAAATTTATAAAGACAATTTTAGACTAAGTTCATGACAATTAAGTTCATTTAATTAAATTAAGTATGAACTCCCACTTAAATCGACATCCCTCTAGTCATCTATGTGATACATGATCCATGTTGACTAACCCGTGTCCGATCATCACGTGAGACGGACTAGTCGTCATGGTGAGCAACTTCATGCTGATCGTATTCAACCATATGACTCATGTTCAACCTTTCAGTCTCTTGTATTCGAGGTCATGTCTGTACATGCTAAGCTCGTCGACTCAACCTGAGTGTTTCGCGTGTGTAAATCTGGCTTACACCTATTGTATGCGAACGTTAGAAATTATCACACCCGATCATCACGTGGTGCTTCGAGAAAACGATCCTTCGCAATGGTGCACACTTAGGGGAATACGTTCTCGAATTTTTTAAGAGGGATCATATTATTGTGCTACCGTCGTTCTAAGAAATAAGATGAAAAACGTGATAAACATCACATGCAATCATATAGTGACATGATATGGCCATTATCAGCTTTGCTCTTTCGATCTCGATCTTCACGCATTAAATGATCATCATTGTCACCGGTGTGACACCATGATCTCCATCATCGTGTCTGCGTGACGTCGTCACGCCAACTACTACTATAGCTAACTGTTAGCAATGAAACAAAAGTAGTAAACACATGGCGTTGCATCTCATACAATAAATTAACACAACTCCTATGGCTCCTGCCGGTTGTCATACTCATCGACATGCAAGTCGTGAATCCTATTACAATAACATTATCATCTCATACATCACACATGCAACATCACAACTTTGGCCATATCACATCAAATGTCAAACCCTGCAAAAACAAGTTAGACGTCCTCTAATTGTTGTTGCAAGTTTTACATGGCTGATTTGGATTTCTTGCAAGAACGCCTTCTTACCTACGTGACAGCCACAACGATGATATGCCAAAGCTATTTACCCTTCATAAGGACCCTTTTCATAAAATACAATCCGACTAGAGTGGGATAGACAGACACCCGCTAGCCACCTCTATGCACGGTGTGCATGTGTGTCGGTGGAACCTGTCTCACGTAAGCATAACTCTAAGGTCAGTCCGGGCCGCTTCATCGCACAATACCGCCGGAAAAGAATAAGACTAGTAGCAGCAAGAAATGAAAAAACATCGCCCACAACCTTTTGTGTTGTACTCGTGCATAGAATCTACGCATAGAAAACCTGGCTCGGATGCCACTGTTGGGTAATGTAGCATAAATTCAAAATTTTCCTACGCCATATTGAGATCTTCCTATGGAGAGACCAGCAACGAGAGAGGGGTGAGTGCATCTTCATACTTTTACAGATCTCTGAGCGGAAGCGTTGCTAGAACGCGGTTGATGGAGTCGTACTCGCGGCGATTCAGATCGTGGTGTGATTCCGATCTAGTGCCGAAGCACGGCACCTCCGCGTTCAACACACGTGCAGCCCGGTGACGTCTCCCGCACCTTGATCTAGCAAGGAGGAGGGAGAGGTTGGGGAAGATATCCGGCAGCACGACGTCTTGGTGTCGATGGAGAGACGAGGTCTCCCGGCAGGGCTTCGCCAAGCGCCGTGGGAGAGGAGGAAGGAGGGAAGCAGGGCTGCGCTGAGGGAGATGGAAAACTGTGTGCAAAACAGCCCCAAAACCATCTCTATATATAGGCGGAGGCGAGGGGGGTGCGCCACCCCTAGGTTTCCCACCCTAGGTGGTGCGGCAGCCCAGATGGGAGAGGGGGGCGGTGGCCAGGGCAGGGCGAGGGAGTGGCGCACCCCTCGGCGGGCCTTAGGCCCACCAGCGCCTAGGGTTTCTCCTCCCTCCCTCTCTGGTGCGCATGGGCTGGGTGTGGGGGGAACACCAGCCCACCTAGAGGCTGGTTTCCTCCCGCACTTGGCCCACGTAGCCCTCCGGGGCTTGTGGCCCATCCCGGTGGGCCTCCAGAACCCTTCCGGTGGTCCCGACACTTTGCTGGTGCTGCCCGAAACATTTCCGGCGTCCAAACCCATCCATCCTATATATCAATCTTTACCTCCGGACCATTCCGGAGCTCCTCGTGACTTACCGGATCTCATCCGGGACTCTAAACATCCTTCGGTAACATCGTATAACAATTCCCTATAACCCTAGCGTCATCGAACCTTAAGTGTGTAGACCCTACGGGTTCGGGAGGCATGCATACATGACCGAGACACTCTCCGACCAATAACCATCAGCGGGATCTGGATATCCATGGTGGCTCCCACATGTTCCCTGATGATCTCATCGGATGAACCACGATGTCAAGGATTCAATCACTCTCGTATACAATTCCCTTTGTCTGTCGGTATAGAACTTGCCCGAGATTCGATCGTCGGTACACCTATACCTTGTTCAATCTCGTTACCAGTAAGTCTCTTTACTCGTTCTATAGCACGTCATCCTATAACTAACTCCTTAGTCACATTGAGCTCATGATGATATTCTACCGAGTCGGCCCAGAGATACCTCTCCGTCACACGGAGTGACAAATCCCGATCTCTCTTCATACCAACCCAACAGACACTTTCGAAGGTACCCGTAGTCCACCTTTATAGTCACCCAGTTACGTTGTGACGTTTGATATACCCAAAGCACTCATACGGTATCCCGGAGTTGCACAATCTGACGGTCGAAGGAAAATACACTTGACATTAGAAAAGCTTTAGCATACGAACAATACGATCTAGTGCTATGCTTAGGATTGGGTCTTGTCCATCACATCATTCTCCCAATGATGTGATCCCGTAGTCAATGACATCTAATGTCCATGATCAGGAAACCATGATCATCTATTGAGTAGCGATCTAGCCAACTAGAGGCTTGCTAGGGACACATTGTGATCTATTTATTCACACATGTATTCTATTTCCTGTTAATACAATTATAGCATGAACAATAGACGATTATCATGAACAAGGAAATGTGATAATAACCATTTTATTATTGCCTCTAGGGCATATGTCCAACAGCAACAACTCCACCACCATCACCATCAAAGGAAGACAACTAAGCATGGGTATGGGCAATCCCCTTGGCTTATGCCAAGCTTGGGGGAGTTGCCCCGGTATCGTATCACCATCACATCTTTTGCCTTTACCTTTTCTTAGTTCGATCCTTTTTGGTTTTATCTTTCTCTAGTAGAATAAAATTCTTAGTGTTTTAGGCTTGATTTTTGATTTTGTCACCCCCGATGTATTCGAGCTTGTGAGCCATATAATAAAGAGAGTTTTAGTTAAGGGCCTTGCCTCATCCCATGATCAAAAGAATGATAAAAGAACAAAAGCACGAAAGATCATGTAATGATCTTATGGGTAGTGATGGCTTCACATATAAATAGAATGACGATTGAAACTTGTTGAGGGTGGACAAACATAGACCTTGGTCATTGTTGCAATTAATAGGAAGTGATAAAGAAGGAGAGGTTCACATATAAATATATCATCTTTGACACCATCTATGATTGTGAACACTCACTAAACTATTACATGCTTAGAAGTCGATGTTGGATAAGGAAGACAACATAATGAATTATGCTTGCTTGGTTCCGAACAATGATTATATGATTAGAGATCCCTTAGCATGTGACGATTGCTTCCACCCCATATCAGCCAAAACTCCCGCACCAAGTAGAGATATGCTAGCAGTCCCCGGCAACGACAGAAGAAAAATGTTGTTGACGTGTTCTTGACTTGATGCCTCCACGGCAACGGAGCCAGAAAAGAACTGCTCGCAGTTGCCCAACAATTAGCAATTGTCTTGCAATGGCCCACCAGCGCGAGGGATCGCGACAGTTTTTGAGGGTAGAGTATTCAACCCAAATTTGTTGGTTCGCTCGACGGGAAGTGAAGGAATATTCTCAAGTATTAGCAGTTGAATGTGTCAGATTCAACCACACCTGAAAGATTAGTATCTGCAAGCGAAGTATCAGTAGAAAAGTAGTATGATAACAACGGTGCCAGAAACGATCTGTTGACGGCAGACTATTCCTAACGGTTGTATCAATGGCACCAGTAAGTTGCCCGTGGACGGGAAATAGTCTTTCCCGGCAACGGTGCAAGAAAAAGTATTTTAGCAGGTAGCAACAGTGTAACGAGTAACAGCAGTGGCAAGGAACAACAGTAGTGACAGCAATAGCAAGTAGCAGTAGAGCAAAACCAGTAACAGGAGCAGAGCAAAACCAGTAACAGCAGCAGAGAAAAGCAAGTAACAGCAGTGGCAAGGAACAACAGTAGTGACAACAGTAGCAAGTAGCAGCAGTAGCGAGTAACAGCAGTAGCAAGTAACAGCAGCAACAAAAGTGGTAACAGCAGCAGTGGGACAAACTCATAGGCAATGGGTCGGTAATTCGTTTGGATGACATTCATCATGCAACAATTATAACAAGGAGAGATATGTGGCTAGCTCCCGTTCGTCAGTGTGATGTAGGCATGCATTCCGTGTGTAGTCATACGTGCTTAGGGAAAAGAACTTGCATGACATCTATTGTCCATCCTTCCCGTGGCAGCGGGGTCCGAAAGGATACTACGGGATATTAAGGTTCTCCTTTTAATAAAGAACCAGAACAACGCATTAGCACTTGGTGAACACATGAAGTCCTCAAACTATGGTCATCACCGAGAGTGGTTCCGGTTATTGTCACTCCGGGGTTGCCGGGTCATAACACATAGTAGGTAACTACAACTTGCAAGATCGGATCTAAAACACACATATATTGGTGACAACATAATATATTCAGATCTGAAATCATGGCACTCGGGCCCTAGTGACAAGCATTAAGCATGGCAAAGTAGTAGCAACATCAATCTCAGAACATCGTGGATACTAGGGATCAATCTCCCTCAAAACTAACTCGATTACATGATTGATCTCATCCTACTCATCACCGCCCAACGAGCCTACGAATAGATTACTCACGAACGATGAAGAGCTTCATGGAATTGGAGAGGGAAGAAGGTTGATGATGATGATGGCGACGATTTCCCCTCTCCGAAGCCCAAAACGGACTCCAGATCTGCCCTCCAGATGAGGAACAGGATATGGCGGCGCCTCCGTATCGCAAATGCGATGAAATCTTCTGTTCTGATTTTTTTGGGACGAAAGTGAATTTATAGAGCTGGAGTTGGTGGTGGTAGACCCACTTGGGCCCCACAAGCTTGGTTGCCGCGGCCAGGGGGGCCGCGGCAACATGGCTTGTGGCCCACTGACCCATCCCCTCCGGTGGATCTTTGCGCAGGTATTATTCATATTTTCATAAAATATTCTCCGTAAAGTTTTAGGACGTTCCGAGAACTTTCATTTCTGCACAAAAACAACACCATCTTGTGAAAACAGCGTCAGTCCGGGTTAGTTCCCATCAAATCATGCAATTTAGAGTCCAAAACAAGGGCAAAAGAGTTTGGAAAAGTAGATACGATGGAGACGTATCAACTCCCCCAAGCTTAAAACCTTGCTTGTCCTCAAGCAACTCAGTTGACGAACTAAAAGAGAAAGAAAAACTTTGACAAACTCTGCTTGATCTTGTTGTTGCAACTATGTCTAACTCATAACCAGAATTTCAGCAAGATCACAAGTTAACCACATAAGCAAGTGACACATAGGTCTCACGGTAAACTAATATCAATGGCATAATCATATAGCGAGCAAATAATAATGAGTTTCAGATACCAACAATTCAATCAAATCAAACATGAAGCAATATGAATAGGTGGTATCTCGCTAGCTCTTTCTGAGGCCGCAAAACATAAATGCAGAGCACTTTCAAAGATCAAGGGCTGACTAAACATTGTAATTCATAGCAACGAAGATCCAGTCATAGTCATACTCAATATCAATCAAAATCAAAGCATAAAAATGACAGAGGTGCTCTCTAATTGGTGGTTAAATAAGAAGAGGATGACTCAACAGGAAAATAAATAGACAGGCCCTTCGCAGAGGGAAGCATTGATTTGCAGAGGTGCCAGAGCTCAAGCTTTGAAAACAGAGATAAAAAATTTGGGTGGCATGCTTTCATTGTCAACGCAATGACCAAGAGTTCTCAATATCTTCCACGCTATTCATGCTATAGGCGGTTCCCAAACAGAAAAGTAAAGTTTTAACTCCCCCACAACCAATCAATCACACTCCACGGCTAGCCGTATCCTCGGTACCGTCCATACTAACATCAATCCGGGGGGAGTCTTGTTTTACAGTTATGTTTCCGATTTAAGCGTGGAACTGGGCATTCCAAATACCGACCCCTTTCTCGTGAATGACTGTGAATAAACACATGTCGAGGATAACACGCCTAACATGGAAGATACCAATAGCCCCCTGTCAACATATGAGCGGTTCGGGCATGCAAAACAGATTATTTCTTGAAGGTTTAGAGAATGGCACATGGAAATTTACTTGGAACGGCAGGTAAATACCGCAAATAGGTAGGTATGGTGGACTCTCATGGAAAAACTTTTGGGTTTATGGAAGTGGATGCACAAGCAGTATTCCGCTTAGTACAAGTCAAGGCAAGCAAAAGACTGGGAAGCGACCAACTAGAGAGCGACAACAGTCATAAGGATGCAATGAGTTTGACTAACATGGAGTGCAAGCATGAACATGATATAAATCACCATGATCACGAACATCATAGAGGCTATGTTGATTTTGTTTCCACTACATGCATGAACATGCGCCAAGTCAAGCCACTTGAATCATTCAAAGGAGAATACCATCCTATGATACTACATCATAGTCATCTCAACATCTATGTTGGCATTCAAGACAAACCATTATAATCTCCTAGCTAATTAAGCATGGCGTCAGAAACTATTGTCTCTAAGTTGTCATTGCAAACATGGTTCTCTCACAACAAAGCTGAATCTGGGACGACAAGCTAGTCATATTTACAAAAAAAATAGATAGAGTTCATACCAGCTTTTCCAGTCTCAGTCACTTCATCATATATCATCATTATTGCCTTTCACTTGCACGATCGAACGATGTGAACATTAATAAGAGTGCTCGTGCACTGGACTAAGCTGAATCTGCACGCAAACACAAAGGAGAAGACAAAGTAATATGGCTCTTTGAAAGCTAAACAGGTATGCATGCAAAAGCCACTAAACATTGTAACCAATATTTTCTACCTTGACCCAAAGAAAAAGAAAACTATTTACACGGGAAAGCTCCGAACAAGCAAAAAGGAGAAAGGAAAATCTTATTGGGTTTTCTCAAAAGGACACAAAACAAGAAAACAAAAATAAACTAGCATGGATAATACAGTGGCAAAGTGTAAACACCGGCTAACAAGGTGAAAGCATAAGCATGAATGTAAAGTCGGTGAGAACACGTACTCCCCCAAGCTTGGTCTTTTGGCCTAGCTTGGTCTACTCCCAAGGCGGGAAATAACCAGCTCTGGGATACTCCGGAGCGGACTGTGGATGCCACTGCTGTGTGAGCTCCTCTGGCTCCAAGTGATAAACTGGCGTCTGGTACTCGACTGGCGGCTCGGGCACGGGCACCTGTGGTTGGGCCAAGCCCCAATACGCGTAGATGTCCGAGGGCATAATAATGTACCTTCCTGCATAAAGGTTGAACAAAGAAGGAGCAGGCAAAGTAATAGTCTCTCGAGTACCCTGACTAAATACCAGGTTATAAATGATCCGTCCACTAGCATCCCTATCCAGAAAATCATGGCGAATCATGCTATCATAATCCAGATATTTCTCAGGGAGAAGCATTTCTTCTTCCTCGCGAAGTCTAATAGGTATCTCAAAGTGTCTAGCAAGACGAGTAGCATAGATACCTCAATAGACGACACCTTTGGAACGGTTTGTGTTCAACCGCTGCGCTACTATAGCACCTAGGCTATAAGTCTTATCGCTATAAAGGCCTTCGCGCAAAACCGCAAGGTCTGGAGAGCTAAGTGATCTAGCCTCCCCACGGCCAATCAAACATTTTCCAACAAATAATGAGAAGTACCGAAGCACAGGAAAATGTATGCTAGCAATTCAAGCGCGAGACACTCCTCTCTCCTCTGCAACAGCAATAGTGCCTATGAAATCTTCCAAATCCCGTGGACGAGGATCATGAATATCCCCAACATAAGGTAATTTGCAGGCATTGCAAAAATCCCGTGGACGAGGATCATGAATATCCCCAACATAGTGTCATGCAGTGGGGGATATCGTATAACATGAACTTAACCATGGGAGGATTCTTCCTCGGATAAAAGTTGAAGCTTTGAACGAAAATATTGGTGAGAAGGAGGTATTGTGGGCAATTATCTTCAACGAACGTGGTAAGACCTGCGTTCTCCACCAAGTAATAAAAGTCTTCATAAATCCCAACGGCGCGCAAAAATTCATCACTTGGCCACTCGCACGCTCGAACTTCCGTGACTCGACGGACCATGTACTTGGGGAGGTTCTTCTCATCCTCCTTGGGTTTATGGCTTGAAGAGCCTCTCAAGAACCTCCTCATCTTTTTCCTTTTCTAGCTCTGAAAAATTATGAAATTTTTAGAGACTTCGAAACAAAAGTGAATAGAGATTAACCAAACTCGTACCAACTACTCCTACTAGCGCCTAGAGACCGTATCACGCGCTAAAACTACTTCGGACAAGCTAAAATCAACATTTCAAGCTCAAGAACAGGGTCACCAAGGTAGCAAGAATATGCGAAGGATAAAGCACTAGAGCAAAAACTAATTTGACCAATGGAGGAGTCACTTACCAAGGAGTAATTTCCCCAAAATGGTTCGGAGAATGCTGCTTTCAGCAAGGAGATCCAAAATGACAGCCAAATGAGCAAGAACACGGGTTTGCGCTGCAAAACGATTTTTTTCTGGAGGTAGAGGAAGAGGATGGGAGCTGGAATGAGTGGAGGGGGTCCCTGTGGGCCCCACAAGCTTTCTTGCCGCGGCCAGGGGTGGTGGCCGCGGTAACAGGGCTTGTGGCCCACTGGTGTGGCCCCCAGGCCAGCTCTTAGTCCCAGTATTTTTCAAATATTCCAAAAAAAATCATACTAGATTTTCAGGACCACCGGAGAACTTTTATTTTCCGGGTACTTTTCTCTGGGACGCTAAAACAGAAAACAGGGAAAAGTAAACTTAATCTATCATTTTTCTTCTAAGCAACAAAAAGTGAAAGCTTAAAACAGAGGTATGTGACTCTTTGATTCGTCCATTTCATGGACATCGAAAGAAATCCGTCAATGGGGTTTATCGAGAAGAGATCTCTTGGTAGTGTAGGAGAGTTGTAATAGTCCAAGACCGACGCTCCAAAAGAATCCCCTTTTATTCCATTGCTATTGTGCGATTTGATTGTCTGTCGCATTCATCGCATCGGGCGCATCATCTGCATTGCATCGGCACTCCGTTGCCATCAGTTTTCAAAACCAGCATCCATTATTAGTTGTCGGTTCTCTCCGTGTTCGTCGTTGACCGTTTTGAGACCGACCGCACTCGCACGCGCCCGCGACATTGTTAAACTCTGTGGCTGGGTTGCCGCTTCCCCTCTCATCCCCGCCTAGCCCCTCTGCACAGTTCACCGACCTGCGCGTAACCTAGTCCGGAAACCTCCCGGTACCCTAAATACGCGGTTGTAACCATTGGGTCCGGGTCAACCCTGTTATACCGCAAATCGTCATCGGTTTGTCCAGTGGACTCGCTAACCTAGTTATTTCCGACCGTCCGATTCGAATCGGAGGGTCCAAATAACCCGTAATCTAACTTACCTTCCATATTTATAGACCACGCCTACCTAATTAGGGACAAACCCTAACTCCTAGATATCTTGTCCCGCAGCCGCCACCGCCAACCACCTCGGTTTCTCCGCCAAGCCAAACCACAGCCAAATCCCTCCCGCAGCTCCTGTCCCCGTGGACGTGTTTGCCTGCCCATAGCCCCGCAACAAGCAGGAGTAGCAGCTCCCACCACGCTGGTCGGAGCTCCAACTTCACCAGCAGGCCGACCAACCCGGTCCCCTCATGCCGCCCCTTCCTTCGCCTCTCCATCTCTGTTCCTCCTCCCGTCTTCCCTCCCTTGCTATCTCTCTCTGACTCAACTCGCTCTCTCTTCGTTCTTTTCTCTGCACGAGCATGGCTGAAGCCCATAGGATCCCACCAACGGAGTTGACCACAACCGACGCGTGCCCGACGGGCATCAAGATGGATCCCCCGAGCCTGGCTCTGCTCGAATCCGTCCACGCAACGTCGATCCACGCCGCCGTTGGTCCCCGTCGCCGGATTTCATGCTGCCTTCGGTCCCTTGTTACCCCCTTTGTATGCAGTTCTGCCATGGCCTAACGCTTCGCATTTATCCTAGATCCATTCTGGATTATACAATATTTAGCGATGCCTCAGAGTTTGTTCATGCGTTGTAATCTAAGGGGCCTGGGGTTCGAATCCCAGCTGCTCCTATTTTCTTTTGCCATATTCCTTTTGTTTATAGTCTGGTTCAATCGACCTATAGTTTCAGTTAAATCTGGACTGACATTCGACCAACATAACTTCACATCCTAGTAGTTAGCCTAACAGGTTTGCATCTAGCAGGTCCTGAGTTCGAATCTAGCAAGCCCAAGTTTTGATTGGTTTCGGTTTTGCGATATATTTGTTTCTTTTAGATATTCCCGAGCTCATACTTCACCTATAGCCAAATCCTTTTATGATCAAGCACTAGTTGTAGAACAGCTGGTGAACCCATAACGCTAGCATGGTGGATGTCCAGGGATCAAATCCCCATGGCTTCTCTTTATTTCACCCCGTGTTTTCTTTTTCTTTTGCATGCATGTTGCATCCATGCCAAATGACCTTGTGTGATCGTAGTTAGTTCAATGTAGCTTTCTTGGAGATGAGCTATATATGTAAACCGACTAGAATGACACGTAGTTTTTCGTGAACCACTTTGTTTTGCCGTTCAACCAACGTAAAATGTGGTTAGGAAAAATCTAGGCAGATTTCGAAGATAACACATGGGGTCAGTTCGGAGATGTTATCTGTCATTTACGACCTCATTTAAAATATCTAGGTAGGTAGTTTATTTATGCTTCATCCCTTGCCTTATTTAATGACTTTTAATATTGCCTTGGAAATAAATGGGAGTGAACTAAATAATTAAACGTGGAGTTTCATCAATATGCAACTCGTTGCATATTGAGCTTCACTTAATGTGTAGAGTTTGATTGTTGTGATTTGTCATGTCGTGCCTTGCATAATTATACCGTTCATGCATCATATGTGTTGTGCATCATGTCCTGCATGTGCCGTGGTGAAAATCGTTGGTTGATTCTTCTTTCCGGTTTGCTTCGTCATGATAGAGTTCGGTAAGCGTGTCGGAATGTGAGGATCTGCTTCACGGAGTCATTCTTCTCCATAGCAGGATCTCAGGCAGGATGATCATTTCCCTAGATACCATTACTATCAATTCCATGCGAGTTGTCTCATTTCTTTTGATATGTCTCTCTACCTACCTCTTAAATGTCAGCCTTTCAACATTGCCACGAAAACCTTCAACCTGTTCACAACCTAGCAAACCACTGATTGGCTATGTTACCGCTTGCTTAACCATGTGTTAGCGTTGCTAGTTGCAGGCACAGTTGCTTTCATGTGATAACATCGGTTCCTTGTTATATCACCATATAATTGCTATTTATTTTAATACACCTATATACTTGGTAAAAGGTGGAAGGCTTGGCTTTCTAGCCTGGTGTTTTGTTCAACCTTTGCCGCCTTAGTTTTGGCTACCGATGTTATATTCCATAATTGAGCGCTCCTAACACGATCTGGGTTCTTATGGGGACCCCCTTGATAATTCGTCTTAGATTAAAACTGGTGTGGCAAGGCCCAAGTTTGGTATTACATTTGGCTAAAAACCTTATAAAACTTTATAGGGTCTTTCCGGACCCCGTGGATAATTAATCAACCCCCGGACCTGTGCTCCGCATGAGTGTTTGTCCAAACTGGGCGATGTCCGACGCCCCCTGGTCACCCAGGGTTTAGCCAACACGACATCTTACCCATCCAGTCGTGCCCCGAGAACGAGATACGCGGCTCCTATCGGGACCGTCGGCACGCCGGGCGGCCTTGCTGGATTAGTTTTACCTTTTATGAAATATCTTGTGCATCGGGATTCTGGTTATGCTTTGGGTAATCTCGGAGTTGTGGTTTTCCACTAAGGAGTCCGACGAGATCCAGAGTTTCGTGATCGAGGATTTCTATGCGGCTTGTGGTAATTTGTGATGGACTAGTTGGAGCACCCCTGCGGGGTTAAATATTTTGGAAAGTCGTGCCCGCGGTTATGTGGCAACATGGAAACTTTGTTTAACATTCGATTCTTGACAACCTGAAGTAAACTTAATTAAAACTTACCACTGAGTGCGTAACCATGATTGTCTCTTTCACGAGCTCCTTCTCCGATTGAGGACACGGTGGGGTTATGTCCGACGGAAGTAGGTGTTCAGGATCATTCAGTTGATCATTATTAGTTCACGTCTGATTATGTGTACATCATCCCCCTCTTTTATTCTTGTACTCGTAAGTTAGCCACCTCAAATAAATGCTTAGTCGCTTGCTGCAGCCTCACCACTTAATCATACCTCACCCATTAAGCTTTGCTAGTCTTGATACCTTTGGAAATGATATTCCTAAGTCCCTGTGGCTCACAGATTACCACAACACCAGTTGCAGGTACATGTAAAGAGTTACTTTGACGTGAGAACAATGATTGTTCATTTCAAGTTTCTTCTTCTTCTTCTTCTTCGTCGATCTAGGAAGGGTCCAAGCCGGCAGCCTCGGATAGCAAGGATGGACGTCGTTCTTTTATCGTTTGTTTTCGTCCGTAGATGTACCCTGCTCTTCTTCATGATGATTGTATGAATTGTACTCATGTGACTCTAATGTAGCTTGTGGCGAGTGTAAGCCAACTCCTTTTACTCATCTTTTCAGTACATGTACTTGTAATGATATCCATTCTTGCAAAACGACGAGATGTGTTTCTATCCCTGTCGAGGCCCTCGTGCCAAAATAAGGATAGGACCGCATATTGGGCGTCACAAGTTGGTATCAGAGCAGTACCGACCTAGGAGCCCCCTTGATTGATCGAACTTATCTGAGTCGAGCCTAGTAAAAAACTACTATGAGTCTAGTTATATATCGGAGAGTAGGATTCTTTTTCTCCTCTTCTATGCTCTGGTGAGGAATCTTGGTGTAATAATTTTAAATCTACTCCTCTTCTCACTGAAAAAATTAGGATCACGAGGATATTTTTGGAATCTGTATGATGTCGATGTGATGGAGTTCAGGGTGCCTCCTGCTGTGTTGATATTATTCTGGGGCATTGTGCTCCAACGGATTCATGAGCACATCGTTATCATTCAGAATTTTAGTATCTCAGGCCAGAGGATGTTCGAAATTGCTTGAATACTGGTAGTGGCGAGATAAGCCCGACATCCCTAGTATTAGTGCAGAGAGTTCGGGGGTACTGCCATACTTGGTATCATTGTGATTACGAGGAATTGAGATAGATGAGTTTCCGAGGTCTCTGGTTATGTGTTGACGGATGTGATACAATGGATGGGTAGTGTTATTGCTAGGTGTTGAGTGATGGATTTTACTTCTTGTATCCGTGGACCCGATTGCATGACCAGAAAATTTCAGGAGTTCTCAGGTGGGAATTCATGTAGTTACTTATAGGACAATCTTCCAACAGATGCATGATGGGAGGTTGGGGCTCGACATCTAGTGGATTCGTTTGTTCACGGTCGTCTTACATCGGTTCTCATTGTGTCTTAAAGAGTCCTTGTAGCTTGCTATGACTCGGGGACGCTTCGTATGTCGTGTGCTCTGCTTTGTACATGATGTCTACTGTAGGATAGAGCCCGTGCGATCCTATCCATGAAAATATCAAACGAAATATCTGTCATGAATTTGTTCCGGCTTGTTTCGTAAGACTCATCCTTTGTTTTGTTGGAGTATGGTAGTTCGAGTTGCTTCGATGTCAAGTGGTGAATTCGTAACTTTCCAAGAGGTGTTCTCATATTTTTATGGGAATAAAATTTCTTTTGCTCAATTAAGTTGTCTTATCAATTCTCTTCAAACCGGTTTGGTCATGTCAAATTCTTTTCAACCGGTGTGCTTCACTTCAAGTAATTTAGTCCTCTCCAATTTTGCAAGATCAATTTCTCATTTCTTTCTGGAGTTCATCTCGTTTGTCCCAAGTTGTCTTTGTTTTTCCCCGCCCTCCCGCCCTTTTCTTCAGTGATTAGATTATCATTCAACCATCCAACCATCTGATTTGTGCAGATTCTCAGGAGTTTTGACTTCATCATTTTCATTCGTGTTCTCTTTTCCGGTGGATTCAATTCCAGCTGTTAGTGCTCATCATGTTCTTTTCATCCTGTAAATGCTTTCTCATATTGAAAATTCTCTTCAAGCCTCTCTGCCTTATCCACCATCTCTATTCTGTCCGGAGTGGTGAAGATATCTCAGAAGTTTCTTATTTTCAATCCATTCAATTATTTCGAGGTTCTGAACCTGAGCAAGTTTTCAGTTATGCCGGTGCAATATCTGTCTTCCTAATCAATTATTTCAACGGTGTTTTCTTTTAGCGGGTCCATAACCCACAGGCTCTTTCCCAGGATCTTACCTCACTCTTATAATCATTCGGAAGATCTCTAATTATTTTCAGTTATGACATAAGTATGAATTTTATCAGTCATATTCCTTCTCCAAGATTGCTTCATTGTTTCTTTCATTATTGGCTCAACCTTTTCTTTATTCTTATTCCGGAGTGTCTTAGTTATTCTTGATGGTGATTGTCGGTGCACTAAAGACTGGGGTCTTGAGTGCCCCATACTTGTGCACGAACACCGACAATCCCTCCGTAGCGGCAAGGCGCTTCGCTCGGGCTTTGGGCGAAAGAGAGACTCAGAAACCATCAAGTGCAGATTGCAAGCCCCGGCAAGCACTCGCATGTTGGGAAGGATGAAGAGACCCCGACATGAGTTCCCTGCCGGGGAGATAGAAAATTCCATGGCGAGACCCTCCTAACGAGGAAGAAAGACTGAGCCCCGGCAATCCACCCTTGCCGGGAAGGTTAACAAGGCCTCGGGAGGCCATAGCCTCCCTGTCGAGAGGAACAGGAAGAGCCCCGGCAAGGTAACCCTGCCGGGAAGAAAGAGAAAGGCCCGAGGAGAGGCACGGGCCCAGGGCGCCCTCGCAACCTGCAAACGCCTCCACCAATGAGCATGGCACCGACGATGCATGCGCCACAAGTCCGCCGGCACGCCAGCACAATGCGACGGAGTTGCCACGTGTGGGTGCGTGTCCAACCCCCCCCCCCCCCCCCGGACGAGGTCAGGGAAGTGTGTCGAAGCATTTATTGCACCTTTGACAAGGCAGTAACACTATAACTGTGGGTCAGCACTGTTTCACCCGTGAACCCACCGTTCACCCACCGAGCCACTGTGGTGACCCCTTGGACTATAAAAGGAGGCCCGAGGCTCAGTAGTTGTGGCATTTTGGCAAATCGAAAGGCTCTAAAAAGGGATAGATATACAGTAACCCAAAATGAATAACTAAACGCATGCAGGAGTAGGGTTTTATGCACCACGCGGCCCGAACCTAGGTAAAAAGATCTTGCAGGCCCTGACTGTTGGTTCTGCTCTTGCCGCGACCCCTCTCCCCGCCAAACCAGAAAGAAGGGGACCGTTGAGGCCCCTATAGGTGTGGGTCCTTCACCGACATCTTTGGCGCGCCAGGTAGGGGGATCGCCGGAAGCAGGCCGACGTGAGCGTCACCCCGATCCGACGAGCCGCTCGTCGGCTTCGCGGATACCAGTTCGCCGCTCCATCTTCCCTGAGTCGGAGGAAGCAGTGGCTGCTCTGCCCCCGCGAGAGCTCATAGCGCCTCCATAGGTGCTATGCGAGCGCGGGTGGTAGGAGCGTAAGCCCCGAGCTCCGCATCACCCGCCCGACACACCTCCTTGGAACGCCGCGCTGTTGTCAAGGGCGTGACACGGGGCTTCGGCCAGGCCTCCAATGCTTACTCCGACCGACGTACCTCTCCGGACTGCTGCATGGTCGTCGAGGACGCGTCTATGGCCCCAAACTGCCCCTTCACGTGCCCTCCGGCTCGCATTTCTCCTTGGAGCGCTGTAACGCCAGAAAGATGCGCTCGGGGGCTTCACCAGGAAAACTCTTGCAAAAGAGATAAGAAAGCGTTACGCCCCTGCATGCCTCTTTCCTCCAGAGTGACCAAAGGCCACCGGCGAAAACCTCGTCGGCAAGAAGGCTGCTGGAGGCAATGTCAGCTTGCCGGGGGTATGGATACTCCTCCCCGACAACACCTTCACACGTTGCGACTAGGAATGCCGCGACGCGCGAAATAACTACAGAATCAAACTCCTTACCAGACTCTTGGTAGACTGGTTGTATTCTTTTGAAGTATCGACTTTTGTATGATAACCCGCGAGCAGATGGACCTTTCTAGGATCAGTGCACTCCGACTCTATTTCGAGCCTGTTCAACGACCTAAGCGGTCAAAGAGAGCCCTTATCTCGTTTAGAACTTGCTCAACATTTTGGACGGCTACGTAGCACCTTATTTCGCCTCAAGCCGCGCTAGACGATTTAAATGGTTGCAGTGAGTGCGGCAAGGAGTCTTGCCGGTGACGACCTCCTCTGTTGAGTTTTCTGAGGATCCGCTCTTCTACGGGCTCGCGACAGGATAAGTCAAGCCGGCAAGCTTCCGGAAAGTGCAAGGAAATAGTCATACAAAATGAGAGTCGAATAAAGGATGCAACTATTCATTCATTTGTCTAGATATATTTTATACCACTTACAAAGCATTGTTGTCCTAACCTAAAGACTCTGTCTTTTAACAAGGAACGACCTATGCGAAGGGAGTGAAGTTCAAAAAGACAAAAAGGCGGATCTTGCGGCATGATCAGGGATGCCCCCCCGGCACTCGCACTGTGACGACGAGAACAGGACCAGCCCCGACAAGCACTGCCCGCCCCTTCCTGGCTTGATACCGGAAGGTAGGGCACAGGAAGGAGAGAAGGATTCGGAGCTGACGAGCGCGTCTCCTCCCGGGCTACACAGCCAGCCCCCGTCCCGGTGACGTGGCCCAAGCAGGGGGGTTGGAGAAGTTAGAGCTTGCGTATGTGCCTCCTCCTTGAACACAGGGCACCGGCGCCAGCTCCAGCAAGATAACCCAGCCATGCGGGGGTGAGGCATGAGCGGGCCTTGCAGTAGGGCGGGCGGTTAGTCGGAACCCAGGGAATCGTACTCCGACCTGACCCCCCGGTATCCTGACCTGCCAAGGGCACCACTACCGCCGATGTCCTCCGCGTCACTTTCGCTCGAGGAAAGACAATCGGCCCCGCTCGAGCTCTCTTCGTAGCAGCCGAGACGAACACCTGAGCGCCCGTAAAACTTGACGGATAGGATATCATCCTCCGTTAACTTGAAACAGAGGGTATGCCCATCCTCGACGCTATGGGCGCGGGCGAAATCTTTCCAGCCCCGCATGAGCAGCATTGAGTGGCGCTTCGGGTACTCCACGCGCGCCTGCATAGCACCGTGGGAGCAGCCGTGCGCCTGCAACCACAGGACAGTAGGCCTGGCGGCTTCTATTGCCCTAGCAAAAGGGCGGGGGAGATGCAGATGGCCCCGTAGAACCACAGGCCAGGAGGCCTGACAACTGCATTAATGAACTATGCATAAGGTAAACAACCCTTGCAACTGTGGTCACAAGCATCATTGTTTTCTCCCTGGTGGCAACAAGCACATTCCCTAGTCTCATGTTCCTGTCACTCAAGCTATACATCGAGGGGCATGAACCCACAATCATGCATAACACTTCCTCCTGGAGTTACAATCTACTACTTGGCCAAAGCAACAAATAGCAACAGAGAACATGCATGATCACTAAGGAACGTAATATAAAAGGATAATCAAAATCCATCGGATCCCGACATACCGAGCATAGCAATATCAAGAGAATTACATAGATGCCTTGATCATGTAGGGCACCTCACAAGGACTAACCATTCAAGCACAAGATTGGAGAGAAGACATCACATAACTACTGGTCATGGACTCATGGTCCAAGGAGGACTACCCACGGCATGTCCGGGAAGCTTCCATGGCGGTGGACAAGCCCCACAGGTCGATCCTCCCTCCGGCAGGGTGCCGGGAAAGGGTCTCCTGACGCTCCCGATCTCAGAAGCGCTGCAGCGGCGAAACTATGGAGAAATTCACGTTTCCATAAAATCTGCAAGGGTTTCCTCTCGGGAATCTAAATATAGGCCAAAGGAGGGCACCGGAGGAGGTGGGACCCACCTAGGCGACCTCCTGGCGCGGCCTAGGGCCTGGCCGCACCAGCAGGCTGCCTGGGAGGCCCCTGGCCCTCCTCTGGCCCATCTTCGGTGATACGGAAGCCTTTGTTTTGCTGATTTTTTATATATTTTTTCAGGAATTTTTCGGGCTTCGGAATATTGGGTAAAAGCCCCGGCAAAATAGACATCAACAGACAGAAGCTGGCACTGGGTGCACTTAGTTAGTAGGTTAGTCCAAATATGTGTAAAATAATATAAAAGTGTAGGAAAACATATAGTAATGTGACCTAAGAGATCATGGAACAAGAAGAAATTATAGATACGTTTGGGACGTATCAACATCCCCAAGCTTAATTTCTGCTCGTCCTCGAGTAGATAAATGATAACACAATAATTTCTATGGTGACATGCTAACACACATATAAGAACTTCAAAGTAAGGCAAGTAAGTTATGCAATTCAAGTCAAGACAATAAAAGCGAGAGTTTATATCTAGTATTGAATTTAGCAAAGTAAGAACATAAAGGTTCAAGAGCTCTCGCTGTCCATGACTCGAATGTCTCCAAATGTTGCTTGCATGAAAGAAGTGGGAGATGGGTTGAGACTGTAATTTTTTTAATTAAGAACTCAATCTACTAAACCTCACACTTAGTCTCCCTCAGAATCTTATTTTGACTCATTCCAGACCACTAGTCAGGAACAAGTCAAAATGATCCTCTCCCTTTCGATTTTGAGCATCCATGCAATGGATGAGCGTAAGCAAGATATGTTGGCACTTAGGATGGCGAATAGAATAATGATGGGGAAGGAAGACAATAAGGTGTGAAAGCCTCACATCAATGAGGACAACCATAGGTGAGAGAAAGCCAAATGGTAGATATGATGTGAGGAGTAGGGATTGCCAGGTAACGGATGCACATATGAGCTAATATGTAAGCTCTCCAATGGAACTAGTGGGGTGCATCCAACTTGTTCGCTCATGAAGACCTAGATCTTATTTGAGGAGGCTCATCATTGGAATATGCAAACCAAGTTCTATAGTGTAAGGGTCCCCACATAGTTATGCATGAATGATAATCTCTATATAGTACCAATATAGCAATGGAGTACGAGCGTGGATCTTTCAAAAGGAATGGTGGTGTTGCCCCCTTCTCTCTCTTTATCTCTTTTTTTCTTTTTCGTTTTCTCTTTTTGTGTGGCCTCTTTGGCTCTTTCTTTTTACCTCTCATTTGTCCTCTTTGGGATATTTTGTTTTGTCCTCTTTGGGATCTTTTCCTCACTTAATTGAAACACTCTATGTTTTACATGAATAAAATGAAAAATCATCACACTTTATAAGAAGTACTCAACATAAAGACAAGTGAAAACTATAATGATGGATGACAATGTATGCCTCAGCGAGTGTAGGAGGATATGCAATGATACTAGCGCATCATGTAGTAGTAATAAGGGAAAGGCCCAACTAGCATGCGGCTCTATGATCAAGCAAAAGCATGTATGACATGAAAATCAAGTCATGAGATGGTGGATGTTGCATGGCAATGTATCTCGGAAAGGCTATGGAAATGCCTTAGTAGGTAGGTATGGTGGCTGTTTTGAGGAAAGATATAATGAGGCTTATGTATGACAGAGCATATCATGTCATGGGTTTGGATGCACCGGCGGAGTTTGCACCAACTCTCAATGTGAGAAAGGGCAATGCACGGTACCGAAGAGGCTAGCAAAATATGGGGGTGAAAGTGCCAACAATCGAATACTCACATTAGTCCGAAGAACTCATACACTTATTATTGGTAACTCTCTATCTAGTTAGGAAATTAACAAAGAGACAAGTACCACGAGGAGGAGTGTTTGGGGGTTTGGTTATCCTTGCGCATCCTCGACTCATGGTAACGTGAGGGTACTCTATATATTGCAACCCCTCCAAAGGTTACCGATCAATTTAGTAGCTAGAGTTCTCAACTAATTTTTAGTTTTTGAAAAACACACGGATTTCCAAAATAAGACACCTATCACTAATAGGCTCAAGTTCTTGGCACCAATAGTCCAAACATTACTCAAATCAATACCTCAAAACTATTGCAAGTTACTACTATACTTAAATAGAAATCTCAATTACCTACTCATGCAAGACACACAACTCAGTGCAATGAGCCAACTCTCTAAACAAGATAAGCATGATAACTCAAGAGAGTTCCAGAAGCAACCTAAATAAAATCTCTTAAAAAGATAAGCATGAAAGCTAAGAGCTAAGCATGACAGTAGCTACGAAAAGATAGAGAACACACATAAAAGATAAGCATGAAAACCAATGTTGTGTTCTTGAGTGGAATGGAGCGTGTGTCTCTCCCAAACAAGGTAGGCTAGGTTCCGACTTGTTATGAACAGCATGCAAAACTAAAACAAACTAAAAAGTAAAGAGCGAGACGCTCCAAGCATAGCACATATCATATGAAGCGATAAAAATATAGCATGGAGATGGACTAAGTGATGATTGTTGATAGAGAAGGGGATGCACGGGGGCATCCCCAAGCATAGACGATTGAGTCTCCTTTGAATATTTCTTGGGGTTCATGGGGGCATCCCCAAGCTTGAGCGCTTGACACTCTCGTATCTTCTTTCATCATCTCCCACCGCATACTTGAAAACTCCCATCATACGAAACTCTTCATAAGCTGATTAAAGTGGTTAGTTCCCTCAATAAAATAATTCATTACCTTCTGGAAATAAAGATTTCCGTGAAAAGCTACTGCTTCTTATGAATGCCAATAGGTTTTTGCAAATAAAAAGCAAGCTTAGGATTTGCAAAACAATGAAAACACATAACATGGCATAATCCGTGAAAAACAGAACAACATGTAGTAAATAATTTATTCGGGGCACTTCTGCAACTCAAATCAAAAAACTCAGAAGAAATGCCATAAAGGCAATTATATAGTGCACCTATCAAAAACATTCACATCAAAAAGATGACCTGATGATTTTTGGCGAATGTTTCTGTCAAGCAGACAAAATCTGTTTCTGGACAGCATGTCTCAATTTTTGAACTTTCTTGCAATCGGAGGCTATAACTTGACACAAACCTTAAAAATAAAGATACAATTATGTTGCTATAGTAGTAACACACATCAAGACCACTAAAACAGAAAGTAAAAACAAATTGCGTTGCCTCCCAACAAGCACTTTCTTTTATGCCTTTGAGCTAGGCATAATGCAAGAAGATCATGTGTTATCAACTCAAAAAGAATTTCTTTCCCGAGTAACAGACTCATAAGGTAACTGAATATTCTTTCTAGGGAAGTGTTCCATTCCCTTTTTAAGAGCAAATTGGAATTTAATAATTCCATCTTTCATGTCAATGATAGCACCAACGGTGCGGAGAAAAGGACGTCCCAAAATAATTGGACATGAAGGATCACATTTAATGTCCATAATAAGAAAATCAACGGGCACATAATTATCATTGACAATAATAAGAACATCACCAATTCTCCCTAAAGGTTTCTTTATGGAACAATCAACAAGATGAACACCAAAAGAACATGGATCATAAGGTTTCCAATCAAGCATATCATACATTCTTTTGGGCATAATGGAAGCACTAGCTCTGACATCACACAAAGCAAAAAAAAGATATATTATTCAATTTTATTTTGACCATAGGATCCCAACCATCTTCTAGTTTCCTAGGAATAGAAGTCTCTATCTTGAGCTTCTCCTCCCTAGCTTTGATAAGAGAATTGGTAATATGCTCGGTGAAGGCAATATTGAGTGTACTAGTGTGGGGGTCTTTAGCCATTCTTTGCAAAAAGCTGATAACTTGGGAGAGACTACAATTGTCAAAATCAATATTATTTCTATTAAGTAAAATTGTAGTGTCATCCTCTGAGTTTGATGTGCTCTCTATTATAAGAGTTTGGACGTCTTCCCAAGTTTGCGGGTGTTTAGGAGCAACTTCAGACCAAAGATCTTGTGGCTTCCCGACGCAACCATGCCAAGGGCATACTTCTCCGTAATGACTAGTATAGTCACATGGTTTACTTGTGAAAAGACCCTTAGTGGTAACTGGAGCAATAGAGGAGAAGGTATAATCATTGTTGTTGTGACTAGTGGAGTCACCCAACATGGTGTTCTTAGCGGAACCCATAGCAACGGCAACAAGCAAGAACAAAGCAACTATTTTTTGTGGTTTTTGGTATAAGACTCTAAAGAAAAACTAAAAAGCAAACTAACAAGACTAAAAAGCAAAGTTAAAGGATAGCGTGCAACCCCCTATGTTGAAGACTGGAGTCCCCGGCAATGGCGCCAAAAATTTGCTTGATGAAGAGTTGATGGATATGCTTCTCGCCCCTCGTTGGTTTCCCCAAATGAAGGTGGAGATGTAGTCAGCAGCAGATTTCCCTTACACGGAGACTGTAAGGTTTATCGAACCAAGAGGACTCCTAGGATCAACAAGTAGGTGTGTTCCACCCTGGTGCTAGCAGAAGACGTGGAGCTGCACACACAACAAATAACTTTGCTCCCAACGAGTACAGAGAGGTTGTCAATCTCTCCGTCCTTGTAGTTTGCAAAGGATCAAAACACAAGCGGGAAAGTAATAGTGATTGCAACGAAAGAGTAAATGAAAGTGGTAATTGGAGGTGTAAACAATGATGGTGATATGGACCGGGCTCACATGATGTTCACTAGTGATGTCTCTCTCCCAAAACACGATAATCAACTATGCTTGGGTAAAGAAATCACAGTTGGGCAATTGACAGAATTATGATCGCACCGCGATGCTAATTATGCTCCTTGATAGTTAGAGGTTCAATAGTAATGGGCAGTATGCCAAGACAAGTAGACCGTTTATGCATCAACATCTACTTACTAATCATACACCTTGAGATATCTATCCAAAACATATCGCTGGTATTAAGTCTCGAGCCCCAACCAAAGTGTAAACTCAAAGCAACAGACAACTGTATTAACGAACTATGTGTAAGGTAAACAATCCTTACAACCGTGGTCACAATCACCATTGTTTTCTCCCTGGTGGCAACAAGCACATCCCCTAGTCTCATGTTTGTGTCACTCAAGCTAGACATCAAGGGGCATGAACCCACAATCATGCATAACGCTCCCTCTTGGAGTTACAATCTACTACTTGGCCAAAGCAATAAATAGCAACGGAGAACATGCATGAATCGCTAAGGACCATAATATAAAAGGATAATTAAATATATAACTCATAACAATCTGAACATAATCTCATAATCCATCGGATCCCAATAAACCGAGCATAGCAATAGCCAGAGAATTACATAGATGCCTTGATCATGTAGGGCAGCTCACAAGAACTAACCACTGAAGTACAAGAATGGAGAGAAGACATCACATAGCTACTGGTCATGGACTCATGGTCCAAGGAGGACTACTCACTTCATGTCCGGGAAGCGTCCATTGTGGTGGAGAAGCTTCCGAAGGTCAATCCTCCCTCCGGCAGGGTGCCGGGAAGGGGTCTCCTGACGCTCCCGATCTCGGAAGCGCTATGGCAGCGGAACAATGGAGAAATTAGCGATTCCAAAAATTCTGCAAGGGTTTCCTCTCGAGACTCTAAATATAAGCCAAAGGAGGGCACCGGAGGAGGTGGGACCCAACCAGGCGACCTCCTGGCACAGCCTAGGGCCTGGCCGCCTGGGAGGCCCATGGCCCCCTCTGGCCCATCTTCGGTGATCCGGAAGCTTCTGTTTCGCCGAATTTTTATATATTTTTTATGGAATTTTTGGGGCTTTGAAAATTTGGGTAAAAGCCCCTACGACATAGACATCAGCAGACAGAAACTGGCACTGGGTGTACTGAGTTAGTAGGTTAATCCAAATATGTGTAAAATGATATAAAAGTGTAGTGAAACATGTAACAATGTCACCCAAAAGATCATGTAACAAGTAGAAATTATAGATATGTTTGGGACGTATCAGAGTAGCACTCTGCCTCCCTCGGCCACGACCCCGACGTGCTCAGCCCCTCGAGCCTCTCCCGCCACGGTTGACGGGCTGCCGCTGGCTACTGCCGCTGACGCTGTGGCATGATCCGAACGGTATCCCCTCACTAGTAGAAAAGAGGGCTTTGGTCCACTTGATGAAATTCCATTAGTCCCGGTTCACTGATGAACCGGGACCCATGTGGCCATAGGTCCCAGTTCGTGAGGCCTGGGCGGCGGTCGGGCATCATGGGCCATTTGTCGCGGTTCATTTGTCACCTTCGGTCCCGGTTCCAGACACGAACTAGGACCAATGTGCCTCGCTCCTGGCCCACAACCAGTAGCCCCATTTTGTGGCTGGAACCGGGACCTTAGGTTTTCCTTTAGTCTCTGTTCCAGCCACAAACAGGGACCAACGGTTGGCCTATATATACCCCCCCGAGCAGAGCAGTGCACTATTTTGTTTTTTCGTCCGGCCGTGGGAGAGCTTTGTGGTGCTCTAGCTCACCTCCTATGCACATGACGTGTTCGACGAAATGCCAAAGCCACACTTAAGCTTTCTCCTTTAGAAGCTCCATTTTCATCAAGATTTGTGTAGTTTTAATACATGTTATTATATAATGCATGCAGATGAACCGTCAATGGATGTACAGTGACAGACGTACCTCTGAGTATATTAATGGCCTGCATAATTTTCATGAAGCGGCTAAGGCAAACAAGCAGAGTGGTTTTTTGCATTGTCCATGTACTGTCTGTGGGAATAAGAAGGAATTCTCCAACTATAAAACCCTTCACTTCCACCTGCTTCAGAAGGATTTTATGCCACACTATAATTTTTGTACCAAGCACAGAGAAAGAGGGGTTATGTTGGAAGACAACGTAGAAGAAGAGGATGATGACAACTACCCCCTCCCCCGATGAATACGGTGATGCTGCAATGGGGGAAGCTGAAGATCAAGAGGAACCAGACGATGTGCCCGATTATGATCTTCGTCGGGTCATTGTTGATGCACATAGAGAATGCAAAAGTGAAACGGAGAAGTTGAAGTTGGATCGCATGTTAGAGGATCACAAAAAAGGGTTGCACCCAAATTGCGAAGATGACAACACAAATCTCGGTACCACACTGGAATTGTTGCAATGGAAGGCAGACAATGGTGTATCTGACAAGGCATTTAGTTCGCTACTGAAATTAATGAAGAAGAAGCTTCCAAAGGATAACGAATTGCCTGGCAGTACGTACGAAGCAAAGAAGGTTCTATGCCCTCTTGGATTGGAGGTGCAGAAGATACATGCATGCCCTAATGCTTGCCTCCTCTACGGCGGTGCGTACGAGGATTTGAACGCATGCCCGGTATGCGGCGCATTGCGGTATAAGATCAGAAGAGATGACCCTAGTGATGTTCAGGGCAAGGGCACCGGGAAGATGGTTCCTGCCAAATTGATGTGGTATGCTCCTATAATACCATGGTTGAAACTTCTGTTGAGAAACAAACAGCATGCCGAGTTGATGCAATCTCACATAAAAGATCGTAAGAAATACGGGAAGTTGAGAGCACCCGTTGATGTGTCGTAGTGGAGAAAGATCGAGAGAAATTGGAGCGACTTTACATGTGACCCAAGGAATGTATGGTTTGGTTTAAGTGCAAATGGCGTTAATCCTTTTGGGAAGCAGAGCAGAAAGCATAGCACATGGCCTATGAATCTATGTATGTATAACCTTCCTCCTTGGTTGTGTATGAAGCGGAAGTTCATTATGGTGCCAGTGCTCATCCAAGGCCCTAGGCAACCCGACAATGACATTGATGTGTACCTAAGGCCATTAGTTGATGAACTTCTACAACTATGGAATGTAAATGGTGTACGTGTGTGGGATGAGAACGAACAGGAGGAATTTGACCTACATGCGTTGCTGTTTGTAACCATCAATGATTGGCCTGCTCTCAGTAACCTTTCAGGATAGACCAACAAGGGATACAATGCAGGCACAAACTGTATAGATGACACCAACAGTATATATTTGGACAAATGCAGGAAGAATGTGTACATGGGGCATCGTCAATTTCTTCCGACCAACCATCAATGTCCAAAGAAAGGAAAGCATTTCAAAGGTGAGGCAGCACACTGGAAGAATTCTGCCCTCCGTACTGGTGATCATATACTTGATATGGTCAATGATTTACAAGTAATCTTTGGAAAGGGTACTAGCAGACTATCTGTTCCGAATGACGATGCAGGACACGCACCCATGTGTAAGAAGAAATCTATATTTTGGGACCTATCCTATTGGAAAGACCTAGAGGTGCGCTCTTCAATTGACGTGATGCACGTGACGAAGAATCTTTGCGTGAACCTGCTAGGCTTCTTGGGAATGTATGGGAAGACAAAAGATACACCAAAGGCACGGGTGGCACATGAACATGTGCATGAAAAAGACGGCATGCATCCACAACAACATGAATGTCCTGCCAGCTACGCTCTTACCAAAGAAGAGAAGGAAATCTTCTTTGAATGCCTGCTCAGTATGAAGGTCCCGTCTGGCTTCTCGTCGAATAAAAAGGGAATAACAAATAGGGCAAAGAAAAAGTTCCAGAACCTAAAGTCTCATGACTGCCACGTGATTATGACGCAACTGCTTCCGGTTTCATTGAGGGGGCTTCTACCGGAAAACGTTCGATTAGCAATTGTGAAGTTATGTGCATTCCTCAATGCAATCTCTCAGAAGGTGGTCGATCCAGTAATACTGACAAGGTTAAGGAGTGATTTGGTGCAATGTCTTGTTAGTTTCGAGCTGGTGTTCCCACCATGCTTCTTCAATATCATGACGCACGTCCAAATTCATCTAGTCGATGAGATTGTCGTTCTGGGCCTTGTATTTCTACACAATATGTTCCCCTTTGAGAGGTTCATGGGAGTCTGAAAGAAATATGTTCGTAACCACGCTAAGCCAGAAGGAAGCATCTCCATGGGCCATCAAACAAAGGATGTTATTGGGTTTTGTGTTGACTTCATTCTTGACCTTAAGAAGGTTGGTCTCCCTCAATCCCGGTATGAGGGGACACTGACTGGAAAAGGCACACTAGGAGCGGACTCAATAATATGTATGGCCGGGCATTCTTGGTCTCAAGCACACTACACAGTTCTATAGAATTCTACCTTGGTGACCCTGTATGTCGATGAACACAAGAATATTCTGAGCTCCATACAAGCGGAGCAGTGTGACGACTGGATTACACTTGAACACATCAGGACTAGTTCTTTGCAAAAACGCCTCTTGTGTGACAACACTGTTTCTGATGAGTTGTACTCGTTGGCGAGGGGACCATCTTTGACTGTATCGACTTACCAAGGGTACGAGATAAATGGGAATACATTTTACACGATCACCCAAGATCAAAAGAGCACCAACCAAAATAGCGGTGTCCGCTTTGATACAGCAACCAAGAGAGGAAAGGACACATATTACGGTTACATAGTGGACATATGGGAACTTGACTATGGACATGATTTGAAGGTCCTTTTGTTTCGATGCAAATGGGTCAAGCTGTCACGAGGTGGAGTACATATAAACCCATAGTACGGAATGACAAGAGTGGATCTCAACAATCTTCCGCATGCAGAGGGAACAATCGTCCTAGCCAATGATGTGGCGCAGGTTTTCTATGTGAAGAACATGTCTACCAAACCGAGAAAAACAAAATATAAGGAAGCGAATACATCATACGATGATCCAAAGCGCCACATAGTTCTTTCAGGAAAAAGAGATATCGCGGAATTGGAGGGCAAGACAAACATGTCTGAAGATTATGAAAAGTTTCATGAAATTCCTCCCTTCAAAGTCAAGGCTGACCCAAGCACCCTGTTAAATGATGAAGATTATCCATGGTTACGGTGCAATAAGCAAAGAACAGAAGCAAAGAAGAAGTGAAGAAATGAAATGCCCTTTGTAACACATGAGTTTTCGTAGTGCTTTTCATCTGTAATATGGCTTTGAATGGTGCAATTGAATAGTTGAAAATTGAAGATGTTGCTTTGAATGGTGCATTTTGAACACACAAAAAGTGTGGAGTTCAAATAAGTTCAAAAAAATGAAATCCCTTTGTAAAAGATGAGTTTTCGTATGAAACCGTGATTCTTCGAAAGAGATTGTCCGTTTTGTACACGAAGTGCATCCAGTTTTTTCCCCAACCCTCTCAACTTTTTAGCACATGCTATGTGGGTGAAATGATGACACCATGCCAACTTTCAACTTTTTTAGAGTTTATTTGTAGTGCTTTTCAATTTAAGAGTCATTTAGCTCAAAAAATAGTAAATGCATTAAAAATACAAAATGAAGTCAGAAATAGTTGAAAATTGATGATGTGTCTTTGAATGGTGCATTTTGAACACACAAAAAGTATGAAGTTCAAATAACTTCAAAAAAATGAAATCTCTTTGTAACAAATTAGTTTTCGTATGAAACCGTGATACTTTGAAAGAGATTGTCCATTTTGTACACGAAGTGCATCCAGTTTTTGCCGCCATCCTCTCAACTTTTTAGCACATGCTATTTGGGTGAAATGAGGACACCATGCCAACTTTCAACATTTTCAGAGTTCATTTGTAGTGCTTTTCAATTTAAGGGTCATTTAGCTAAGAAAAATCAGTAAATGCATGAAAAATACCAAATGAAGTCAGAAATAGTTGAAAATTGATCATGTGTCTTCGAATGGTGCATTTTGGACACACAACAAGTCTGGAGTTTAAATAACTTCAAAAAAAGAAATCCCTTTGTAACACATGAGTTTTCGTATGAAACCCTAATACTTCGAAAGAGATTGTCTGTTTTTTACACGATGTGCATCCAGTTTTTGCCGCAACCCTCTCAACTTTTCAACACATGCTATGTGGGTGAAATGATGATACCATGCCAACTTTCAACAATTTAAGAGTTCATTTGTAGTGCTTTCCAATTTAAGGGTCATTTAGCTCAAAAAAGTCAGTAAATGTATGAAAAATATCAAATGGGCCGACGAACCTTTTGACCGGTTCTAGCCACCAACCGGTAAGAAAGTACTCTTCTTCCCGCCCTTTTAGGCCAGCGGAAGTGTGGTTTGGTCCCGGTTGGTGCCACCAACCCAAACCAAAGGTTTGCATATATTCTGGGAGTTGTCGAAATTGACTTAGTCCCGGTTGGTCCCGGTTTGAGCCACCAACCAGAACAAATGTGTCCGTATATTACGGGAGTTGTCGAAATTTTCACCAACTTCCATTTCCCCCCTGTTCTCTCTTTGTCGTGTCACACCCGAGCCCGTCGCCAATGGCCCGTGCCTCCTCCACGAGCCCGTCGTCGCCATCGCCGTCGCTCATGAGCCCATCGTCGCCCCGAGCCCATCGCCGTCGCCGTCGCTCCCGAGCCCGTCGTCGTGTCGTTGCTCCCGAGCAAACATCGTCGTCGCCGTTTTCCCCGAGACAATCATCGTCCCCGAGCCCATCGTCGTTGCCATCGTCCCTGAGACCATCGTCGTCCCCGATCCCATCATCATCGTCGTCGTCCCTGAGCCCATCATCGTTGTCGTCGCTGTCGCGCCCATCGCCATCGTCGTCGTCACCCGTCGTCGCCGTCGACGTCATTGCTGTAGCCCCCGAGCCCATCGCCGTCGTCGCCATGGCCCATCGCCCTTGTCGTCACCCGTCGATGCACTAGTAGCACGTCCATCGATGTCCATCTCCCTATTAGCGAATCCATTTGTGTGAGAAGACGTAGTCTAATTGCGAATCCATGTGTGTGTATTTTAGTCGTATTAGAATATGTTGGGTACATTTTTGAACTCCCCAATGTGACACAAGTTATAAAAATTATAAAAATATTTGGATTATATTCAGTTACAATTGCAAATGAAGTTATAAAAATTATAAAAATATTTAGATTAAATTAAGTTGCAAATTAAGATTTTATGTTAATATTTGGGATTATGTATAAAGTGCTTCCCCCACTTTGTAATATTTGCAAGCGACATGGAAAAGGAACAAATCCACGACGACGGTAGTAATGTGGAATTTTTTCTCAGCGACATCGATGGTTTGGAAGGAGAGGATTACAGCTTCAGTGATCGAACAATGGAGGAGGAAGGGCATTATCATGATGGCTTCGGTGACTACCGAATCCCGTAGGAAGGAGACCATGATGCGGCTCCGGTGAATGAAGGGAGGAGGGAGATATTGAAAAGTCCGGATCGAGCCAAACTTCGGGAACGAGACGAGGCCCGACGAGAAGGTTGGGCAAGGATCAAAAGTTCACGATCAAAGAATTGTCAAGCGATGGCCTGCCGATTGAACCCAAGCAGACCAGGGATGCATTTTCTACTCAGTGCGGAGCTATTTTCAAGGACAACATCTCGATCAGCATCAAGCAATGGAATAAGCCTAAGGTCGACAACGTCCCTGAAGGTGAATATGTCATCGATAGGCTGAAAGATGATCTTTGGACCGCATTGAAGGAAAATTTCACCCTACCGCTAGAGGAGGATCCAAATAAGCCAGTTATAGAGCCACTGGTCAAGGCGTGTGCTCTTATGAAGATGGCAGAATTATTCAGGAGGTGTGAGAAAGAGTTGTAATCAAAGTATGTCGACAAAGGGAAGACTCCAGAATTCGTCGGTCATTTGAGAAGATGAGAGATCGCTGGCCCGCATTTGTGGCCTACAAGACATCGGACAAGAGTAAGGAAAGTCAGTGAGAAAGAAGAACAATGTTGCAAAGAAGCAGTATCACCATCATACGGGGTCAGGTGGCTACCTCAAAGGCTGTCCGTTGTGGGACAAAGCTGAGACTGACCTGATTGCTAAAGGGGTCTAACCACAGACATGGAACTGGCCCGACCATTCAAGGAATTGGTTCTTCGGGGATGGAGGAACTTTGGAACCTGAAACAGGGGAGTGTCGTCGGATGGACGAGCAACTTGCAACACCCATCAACAAGCTTCAGCAGTGTATCACCGCAACGCAGGAAGGGGCGTTCTTTCCCGGATAAGAGAAGGATGAGCTGACTGAGGCCATAGGGAATGCTGAGCACCCTGAACGAACACGAGGCACACCAGGCTCCGTTCCGTGGAAAGTTGGGTTTCTTGACGCAGACGGTTACACAAGCCGAGCGAGAAACAGGAAAGCAGAGCTGAGTGACATGCAAAAGATCAATGCAAGACTACAAATTCTTTAGGAACTTGAGAGCCAGCGAGCTGCCGACCAACCATCTCAGCGGCATGAAACTACCCCAGAATTTACCCTGCCATCTCAGCGGAGAAGTAGGGTGGATTCGACGGAGCTCGTTCAACCTGACTTCACGGATCCTAGCTACCCTGTGGATACTATCACAGAGTCTCAACCTTGCGAGCTTTTGACGATGTGCGGAAACCTCACTTTCAAGGCTGCTATCGGCGTTGTTGCACCTCCTGAATCCAACAGAACTTTTCACTGCCGTCCGATTCCACATGGCTATGTTGTTGTGATGGTGGATGAAGTAAAGGAGGAATTTGAACAGCTCGAGCTTGACCACCCTACAGGTGAAGATGAGAATAAGCTGGTTCATGCTTTGAGGAGTACATGTCTATGGCCGAAGGATTACATCAAGCTTCCAAACTGGACACCTCCTCCTCCTCCTCCGGCGAGTGATCAGGGCACTCCTCATCGTCCTTCGACGATTGATCAGGGCACTTCTCATCCTCCTCCGGCGAATGATCAGGGCACTCCGGCTCCTCCGACGCGTGAGGGCACTCCGCCTTCTTCTTCGGCTCCTCCTCCGGCGCGTGAGGGCACTCCGCCTCCTTCTTCGACTCCTCCTTCAGCGCGTCGGAGTAGACCGCCTCCTTCTTCGGCTCCTCATCCGACGCATCGGAGCAGTCCGCCTCCTTCTTCGACTCATCCTCCGGCGCGTCGGAGCAGTCCTCCTCCTTCTTCTCCTCCTCCTCCGACGTGTCGGAGCAGTCCGCCTCCTTCTTCGGCTCCTCCTCTGGCGCATTGGAGCACTCCGCCTCCTTCTTCAACTCCTCCTACAGCGTGTAGGAGCAGTCGTCCTCCTTTGGCTCCTCCTCAGGCACGTCGGATCAGTCCTCCTCCTTCGGCTCGTCCTCAGGCGCGACGGAGCAGTCCGCCTCCTCCGCAACGGCGGAAGATAGACGTCGTCGCCGCTCTGCCAAAAATTACACAAGTAAGAAAGATCTCGCCTCCTCCTTCTCTCAAGCGGAAGATAGACTCCGCCGTTGCTCTGGTGGCTAGCGGCAATGCAATGTTAGCAAAACGAAGAAGTGTGAAAACAATTTCCCAGCTCGGCCAACAGAAGAAGCAATCGTGCTCCCCGCTCAAGGTGTCTAGCGATATCGTCGTCGCTAATGATTCGAGGTTGCTGCCCGGTACCAATCCTGGTGATTACGTGAACGATTCAGTAATTTTTGAGGTAGCTGAGGTAACAAATGAAGAAACATATAAATATGTGCTTGGGAAGCCTCTCGTCAAACCTGGTCATCCTCCTCTAATACCGAGGATGCACGAATTGCATGAGTGGTACATGAACATCTTCAGGGAGACTAGGAAAGACTCTGTGTATACGAGAGTGAAAAAAGATCACGATTTCATTGAAGCTACAGTGCTGCTTGTTCAATTTGAGGAGTTATTTTAGTTATACAATGAACTGGCCCTCGACAAACAACTCCTGAGTTCCTACTATTTGTAAGTATTACTTCTATAGTTAAGTCTCTAGCTGAGCTCGTTCACTGCATGTATCTATAATTATCCTCACTATATTTATCATGCAGATTGAAGATCATCGAATTAAAAAAAGCAGGAATCTTCAACGTTGGGTTCATTAGCCCAGAATCGGTAAATGTATTGTCGATATGAAATGAAACCAAAGAGACCGAGGTTAAGTTGCTAAAGTCGTTTCTTGCAAATCAAAACAAAAGGGAAGTACTCTTTCCTTACAACTTCAAGTGAGTGTTGCTGTCTTCTATGTATACTCGGTTTTGCTTACTCAAGGTTAAGTAAATGTACTTGATGAGTTATATATGCGTGCTCATTTACCACTTTATTCTGCTATCCATTAAGCTGGACGTGGCAAAAGTAACTATCTTAGACTCGAGACATAAAGATCCTGAGGATTATGCGGACATGACTGCAATGCTAAAAAAGTAAGTTCACTCAATACTGGGACCATACCGGCATGCAACTTTCGTTACTTTCCTGATATCAAGTAATCATTTGTTTTGCTTCACAGGGTTTGGAAGAAGTTCACGAAGAAGGTTCGCGGTATACCCAATGATTTGCAATCTATGCACCCCAAGTAAGTAGTACTAGCTAGTTCCGCGCATCTCTAATTGATTCAAATTTTCATCAATATATCTTTACCATGCTTTCTTATCAGTTTAATTGAAGTCTATATATTCTCGTAAAGTGCTTGTACCAGGTAGTTGGGACTGAAAAATGTGCATACTACGTATGCGAGTTCATTCGCCTCCCGACCTCTGGGCGGGGCATCTCTGACGAACAATTTGAAGTACGTAAATAATATTCACAATTTTATTTTATATATTACCATCAATTGTGTTGAATTTTATTCATATATATGCATGTATTGACCCCCTTCTTTAAATTAGATCTGGAAGAAGCGGGATAAACCCCTATCAGATGACGGCATACGATCAATTCAGGAGGAATTGGCGGGATTCTTTCTTGACCACGTCATACCTAAAGACGGAGAATACCGTGTGAGCTATTTATGATTGGATCTTAGGCAGATGATGTTAGGCATTGTAAAAGATGTTATATTGTAAATGATGTTAAGTATAGTAAATGGTTTCCTTCATTTTCTTATTAGCTAGTGTCATGTTCTCTCTATATGTATAGTAGTTAGCGTCTACCAAGCACGGAGAAAGACACGACACTTCTCTCTATTAGCTAGCTAACACAATGTGAAATAACTAAATTAACCTTCCAACCCCCCCCCCCCGTGTTAAAAAAAACCAAAAACCCCAGCTCCGGCCAGATGCTGACGCGTGGATGCCATGTTGTCCCAGTTGGTGTGACCAACCGGGACTAAAGGCCCTCCTGCCCGGGCTCCCAGCAGCGGCCACGTGGAGACCATTCAGTCCAGGTTCGTAAGCGAACCGGGACTAAAGATTTTGGGCTTTAGTCCCGACCATTCAGTCCTGGTTAAAGAACCGGGGCTAATGGGCCTATGGACCCGGGACAAATGGGCCATTTTCTACTAGTGCCTTGCCACCCTGGTTGACGAAGGAGGCCGACCACGTCCCCTAACCTTGGTTAGGGGCGGGCGCCACTGGCAAAGCTGAAAGAAAAAATAGAAGGCAAGGCGATAGGCGCTGAATGCTTCGAGAGTGAGATGTATGGGCAATACTTCCGCGCAAACACCTTAATTTATAGGGAACAGCTCGGAGGCCCACCCTCCTCACTCCAGAAGCCACCACCCCTCTCGCCCAATCGCCCTCAAGTCACGAGCGGAACAAGGAACCGCCCAGCTACACCAATGCATGCAGGCGCAGGCCCATCCATGCCCGCGGATGCCTCGGCCACCACGCGTGTGCCGCACACCCTCCCACTCTGCGCATTCAATGCGCGTGGCTCGATTCCGATAAGCCCGGTGCCTGCAAGTTCGCGCATCGCTTTGGGCCTGGCCCAACAACGCCTCGCATGCGTGTATGGCCCTGGCCCGGGGGCTCCTGTTGGTGCACTAAAGACTGTGGTCTCCAGTGCCCCAGACTTGTGCGCGGACACCGGTAGCCCGGCAAGGTAACCCCGCCGGGAAAAAAGAGAAAGATCCGAGGAGAGGCGCTGGCCCAGGGCGCCCTCACGACCGGCGAACGCCTCCACCGACGAGCACGCCACTGATGATGCATGCGCCACGCGTTCGTCCGCACACCAGCACAACGCCCCTGAGTTGCCACGTGTGGGTACGTGTCCAACCCCCCTGACGAGGTCAGGGAAGTCTATCGAAGCATTTATTGCACCTGTGACAAGGCGGTAACACTGTAACTGTCGGTCGACACTGTTTCACCTGTGAACCCACCATTCACCCATTGAGCCACTGTGGTGACCCCTTTGCCTATAAAAGGAGGCCCGAGGCTCAGTAGTTGTGGCTTTTTGGCTAATTGAAAGGCTGTAAAAAGGGACAGATCTGCAGTAACTCAAAAAATTAACGAAACACATGCAAGAGTAGGGTTTTACGCACCACGCGGCCCGATCCTGGGTAAAAAGATCTTGCTGGGCCCTGGCTGTTGGTTCTGCTCTTGCCGTGACCCCACTCCCCGCCAAACCAGGAAGAAGGTGACCATTGAGGCCCCCATAGTTGTCGGTCCTTCACCGATAGTGATTCTTGCCATCATTCTCAACTTGGTAATCCGAAGGAGAGTTTCTCTCAAAGTCTTGTTCCATTCTTTTGAAATTGTCATCTCGGCTTCATGCTTTTGTCTCAATTGTGGTCAATCATGAGTAATTCCTCCCATCTCTGACCGATGCATTTCAGAATTGTTTCATTTCTCGATCCTCTGAAGGCCATCATTTCAGAAGATTTATTCGTTCTCAGCTTTCAGCTTTCATTCTCAAATTTTTCTCAATTGTTGTCTCTTCGTTCGTCTCTCAGTTATTCCGGTGCGTAGTTGAAGTTTTCTCTCAGTTGGGTCACCATCTCTTCATTCTTAAGGTGTTCTTCAAGATTCTTGTGGTAGTACCTCAAGTATTCTTTCTGTGTTTTGCATTGCAAGTGCAATTTTCCCTCCTTTATCCTTTGAGGTGGTCTTATAGCGTTCTTGTTAGCGGAGGAGTCTCCAAGTGAGTTTGTTTCAAGAATGATATATTTAAATCCACCAATCCTTTGATGATAAGATATTTTTTAACCCATGGTTTCTTCATTGAGTTGTCTTGTATTAGATTTCACCTAAAGCTTTTCCTTAGGATTGTTGCTATTATGGTGATTATCGTTGATCCACGTCCTCTATGTATCCTCTTGGCGGAACATGTTTTCCTTTCTTGTTGCATCCAATCAATCATTGTTTCTGTTAGTGGTTGCTTGTCACCTCATTGTCGAGATGAGTTTCATAAGTGCACTACAAGCTTGTTCTTTCCGTTGTTGGGTTTCCTACAACTCCGTTCAATTCTTCTTGCAAGGATGCTTGCCAAATTCAATTGTTATAGTAGTTGTCATTCTCTTCTTCATTCTTTCTTCCCAACGATCTAGTTTCTATTCTTTGTTCGGGAGTTGTGGTGATGTTCCTCTCTTCAATCTATCATCTTGTTCTATCAAGATCATGCGCTCTCCTTGTTTATTCAATTCAGTTGGTTGTTGTGAATCTTGTCAAGATCTTTCCATCTTATCAATTTTTTTGGCCTTAGTTTCCTACCAAAGTGCTGCCGAATTTTTTTTTAATTCTTGTTTGTTTCTCATATCATTTCTCATCTCTTCCAACCTTCAAGATTCATTGGTTTCTGTCATTGGTCAAACAAGTGACTAAGTTTTACCTCTCTTTCTCCTCCTCTCCCCTTTCATTCTTAGATCTCGGGGCGATATCTCTTAGTAGTGTAGGAGATTTGTAAGAGCGCCGAGACCGACGCTCCACAAGATTCCCCTTTTATTCCATTGTCGCCGTGCGATTAGATTGTCTGTCGCATTCATCATCGCATCATGCGCATCATCTGCATTGCACCGACACTCCGTTGCCATCAGTTTTCAAAACCTGCATCCATTGTTAGTTGCCGGTTCTCTCCGGGTACGTTCTTGACCGTTTTGAGACCGACCACACTCGCACGCGCCCGTGACATTGGTAAACACTGTTGCCGGGTTGCCTCTTTCTCTCTCATCCCCGCCTAGCTCCTCTACAGAGTGCACCGACCTGCGCGTAACCTATTCTGAAACCTCCTGGTACCCGAAATACACGGTCGTAACCATTGGGTCCAGATCAACCCTGTTATGCCGCAAACCGTCACCGGTTTGTCCATTGGACTCGCTAACCAAGCTATTTTTTAACGTCCGATTCGAGTTAGAGGGTCCAAATAACCCCTAACCAAACCTACCTTCTATATTTATAGACCACACCTACCTAATTAGGGACAAACCCTAACTCCTAGGGATCTTGCCCGCAGCCGCTGCCACCCACCTCGTTTTCTCCGCCAAGCCAAACCACATCCAAATCCCTCCCGCGGCTCCTATCCCCTTGGACGTGTCCGCCTGCCCGCAGCCCTACAACAAGCAGGAGTAGAAGCTCCCTCCGCGCTGGTCAGAGCCCCAACTTCACCTCACCGGCAGGCCTCCTCGGAGCTCCACCAGCAGGCTGGCTAGGCCGGTCCCCTCTTGCCGCCCCTTCTTCCGCCTCTCCATCTCTATTTCTCCTCCTGTCTTCCCTCCCCTACTCTCCCTCTCACTCTCAATCATCTCTCTCTCTTTGTTCTTTTCTCTGCAGGAGCATGGCTGAAGCGAATAGGATCCCGCCACCGGAGTTGACCACCGCCGACGCATGCCTCACGGCCGTCGGGAACGGATCCCCCGTGCATGGATCTGCTCGGATCCGGCCGGACCCCGTCGATCCGCGCAACCATCGGTCCCCATCGCCGGATTTCGTGCTGACTTCGGTCCCATGTTACCCCCTTTGTAAGCAGTTCCGCCATGGACTAATGTGTCGCATTTTACCTAGACCCTTTCTGTATTATGCAATATTTAGCGATGCCTAGAGTTCGTTCGTAATCAGTCGCTAGCTGAGCTGGTCATCACACGCATTGTAATCTGAGGGGCCTGGGGTTCGAATCCCAGCTGCTCCTATTTTCTGTGCTCCTATTTTCTTTTGCCATATTCCTGTTGTTTTTAGTCAGGTTCGGTCGAGCTATAGTTTCAGTTAACTCTGGACTGGCATTCGATCAGATTAACTTCACATCCTCGTGATTAGTCTAGTAGGTTTGCAACCAGTAGGTCCTGAGTTTGAATCCAGCCAGTCGCAATTTTGATTGGTTTCTCTTTTGCCATATATTTGTTTCGTACATATATTCCTGAGCGCATACTTCACCTATAGCCAAACCCTTTTAGTATCAAGCACTAGTTGTATCATAGCTAGTGAAACCATAACGCTAGCATGGTGGAGGTCCAGGGATCAAATCCCCATGGCCTCCATTTATTTCACCCCGTGTATTTTTATTTTCTTTTGCATGCATGTTGCATCCACGCCAGATGACCTTGTGTGATCGTAGTTAGTTATACGTAGCTTCGTTGGAGATGAGCTATATACGTAAACCGACTAGAAAGACACGTAGTTTTTCGTGAACCACTTTGTTTTGCTGTTCAAAAAACGTAAAATGTTGTTAGGACAAATCTAGGAAGATTTCGAAGATAACACATGGGGTCACTTCAGAGATGTTATATGTTGATTCTAACCTCATTTAAAATATCTTGGTAGGTAGTTTGTTTATACTTCACCCCTTTCCATGTTTAACGACTTTTAATATTGTTGTGGAAATAAACGAGAGTGAAATAAATAATTAAACGTGGAGTTTCATCACTATGCAACTCATTGCATATTGAGCTTCACTTAATGTGTAGTGTTTGACTGTTGTGATTTGCCATGCCGTGCCTTGCATATTAAACCGTTCATGCATCATGTCCTGCTTGTGTTGTGGTGAATATCATGTGTTGATTCTTGTTTTCGGTTTGCTTTGTATCGATAGAGTTCTGCAAGCGTGTCATAATGTGAGGATCTGTTCGACTACGTCGGTTCGTTTGCTTCACGGAGTGGTTCTTTTTCCATGCAGGATCTCAGGCAAGATGATAATTTCCCTAGATACCATTACTATCTATGCCATGTTGGTTGTCCCATTTCTTTCAATATGTCTCGCTACCTACCACTTCAATGCTAGCCTCTCAACATTATCATGAAAACCTTCAACCTGTTCACAACCTAGCAAACCACTGATTGGCTATGTTACCGCTTGCTTAACCATGTGTTAGCGTTGCTAGTTGCAGGTGTACTTGCCTCCATGTGATAAGACGGGTTCCTTAGATTCGGCTACCGGTGTTATCTATACTTATACTAATTAGGCACTCCAAAGAAATTACCATGTTAATCAGAAATTACGAGCCGTTTAGCTGGTAGGACCGAGTTATAGCGGTGCAGATAAACCAAAATCTAATTATGGACAAAAAAATATCCTATGCGGCTCCGTTTTTTCATCCTCTAATCTAACTAACTACGAGGCATCTCTTCCTTTCCCAGCACGATCTATTGTTCTTCTTCATTATCTCTCTCTCAAATCCATCCACGATCCCTCCCTCTCCATTATCTCCCTCGCCCTCAGAGGAGAACAAAATCATAGGAATGGTTTCATGTCCTCAAGGAGTTTCCAAATGTATTAGATCCATATTTTTTCACACTATTTATTGTAAATTTGTTTTCTTGCGGGTTTATAATGGAATCAACCATGGCTTTTCTTTGTATTTGGATTAAATTTTTGGCGTCTCTATGGATTGGATCCTGAATCTTCTCACATATACATTTTGGATGCTTCAGGAAGATCAGGTCGGAGCACACGAACTATACACATCGTTGTTGCTTAAGACTCTTCCACTCTGTGCCAAGGTTGCCTTTGTTTGGTTGCTGTCATTGCACAGGTTAGCGAACCATCCTTCCGCCTAAATTGTTTGAAGATATTATTAGATGAAACATGTTGTTTACATACTGCACGAAGAGATGACTTGACCATAGTGTTACTCTCCTTTTCTCTGTTAATTCTTTAAATTCAGTAGCATATTTTCTAAATTAGTTTAAGAACGCTAAATCAATTCACCAGAGAGCAGGGCGTGTATGTACAAAGCTAGCTCCGGAAGCTAACAAACAAGCAGGTGGATGTATTCCGTCGTGTACGTGCAAAGCTAGCTATAGAAGCTAGAAGATAGGCCGGTGGATGGATTCCAAAGGCACACGTATGAAGCTAGCGCACGCACGTAGAGCTGCTGGACTAATGCATGTACGACAGTACAGACGGACGAACAGGATAATTTCGTAGAAACACACGGACGCACACGACACAGGAGCACACAACGATTTGGTGGCCACAGGACCATGTCGGTCCTGTTTGATATCTTTCTATTGATCTCACTTTCATTTATATATTGGATGTTACATACTTATACATGTATATATATTACTAGGCTTGACTTAATTTCATGCACACAACAAAAAATCAAGATATAAAAGGTTAAAAATACCAGAATTTATATAATAAAGCTTCACGTTTTGTAGCATGACTAACACAAAATGTAGTTGTGGTGGCTACCGGACTCGGTTGTATGGCCAACCTTTAAGCACACGGACCCATCGGACAACGGAGGCGAAGGCAGGAAAACAATACCACAAGCACTACATAGCCATGGCACGTGAAGGCCAACTGACACACATAACATGTCCACACACAAGGTCCTGGTTGAGGTATGTAATCAAATGGTATGCACCGTGGTACAAGCAGGTGGAGACAATTAAACAACTGGTGATATGCACACCGATATCATCGGAGCTATTCTATGTACTGCACAAATGGGTTGTTTATATGCCAATGGCTCTACATGCTAAGCCTTTGTACAAGCAACGGGAGCAAATTCGACATAGCGTGATGGAGCTAGGATGCAAACACATTTTCAATAATCCTCCTCACGACGTCGATCATGCTCACAATGCCCAATCATAGTCAAGACTGGAGCTCAATTCTACTATAAAATGGAAAATTTGAACAAGTAATACTTAATAGGACTTGACGGTAAAAAGAGATGGTACAAGAAAGTTGACAGTAGGACGGATGGGTAATGTTAGGAAAATGCACTTGATGTTTGAATCCAAAGAATAGATGAACTTCTAGCATTTTATGCTCTCGGATATATGAAGTGATTCAACACTTATTATATGAAAGTGCAAACATGTAACTAGGAAAATGTTGTATTTTGAATATTTTTTATTTACAACTTTATCAAATAGTTTTTACTTAGTCAATCAACGTCTAAGTGTTACTAATTACACATCTAAGTGTTTTATTTACAATTATATTAGGATGCCTGTGCATGTCTAGCTTCAAAACACAGGGTCATAGAGAAAAAGGACAATCATATTCGTTAGTGGGTGTCTATGACTTCTAACAACAAGTAATATATCACGACATGATTTGGTCAAAATTGGGGAAAATTAATTTTGATATGCATGGCACATGTTTGTAAGATGGTCCATGCCCAACCGAAGCTTACTTTTTATATTAGACGTCCTATTTAAAATCATAGCATGTTCTTGAAGTTGTACGTGAGTGTCCAATAAAAGTGTATTGTTCTACATCTTTCTATATACCTAAAGGATTTGTATGTTAGCCAACCCAAATTAAAACCCATGTGTTTACATGCGACTTGCATAGTGGTTTAATACATATCAAAACAACCTAACATGGTATCATATATTGATGGATATTATTGATTTCTAACAGTAATACACTTCCTAAGATTACACTGTGTGAGTTATCTAAGTGATGAAGCATTGCGTTATGTACCTATGTACCTTGCCTATTATGATAATCTTTCAAGTAAATTCAAGATATACGTAAGAATTTGCCCATATTTGTGAATATTTGCCGAGTACGATGTGTGATGGTGCAAGTATAATAATATATTAACAGCCCGTGCGGATGCACGGGTGTTTTACATATGCAAAATATGTTGAAAATTATAAGTTGGATTCCCACCTCATATTGTTGTCATTGTCTATAAGCACTTAATACTGTTTCCTCTTGGTGATATTCCAAGTAAATATTTAGTCATCTTTGTAACAAAACATATTTGGGAGTGAAATTAAATTGATTCTCTTAGACACTCACATGTATTGGTGCTTAACAATGATCCAAGTTACTTCCATGGCCTCTTTAGCATGTTCTAATATATTTATATATGTTTCAAATGTTATGTGCAAGCATGATTTTATAGAAAGAATTAATATGCGTGTTGGACCATAGCTAATTTGATAAAAAAAATGTTAAACTAGCCCGTGCGAATGCACGGGTTCACGACTAGTATTCCATAATTAAGCGCTCCTAACACGATCGGGGTTGTTATGGGGACCCCCTTGATAATTCGTCTTAGATTAAAACTGGTCTCGTAAGGCACAACTTTGGTACTACATTTGCCTAATAACCTATTAAAATTGCATAGGGACTTTCCGTACCCAATGGATCATTAATAAACCCTCGGGCCAGTGCTCCACATCAGTGTGGTCCAAACAGGGCGATGTCCGGCGCCCCCTGGTCACCCGGGGTTTAGCCATCTCGACGTCTTGCCCATCCGGTTGTGCCCTTAGAACGAGATATGCGGCTCGTATCGGGACTGTCGGCACACCCCGCGGCCTTGCTGGATTAGTTATATATTTTACGAAATATCTTGTGCATCGGGATTCCAGTCATGCTTTGGGTAATCTCAGAGTTGAGGCTTTCCACTAAGGAGTTCCACGAGATTGCGAGTTTCGTGATCGAGGATTTCTATGCACCTTGTGCTAATTTGTGATGGACTAGTTGGAGCACCCTTGTAGGGTTAAATCTTTTGGAAAGACGTGCCCGGGATTATGTGGCAATGTGGAAACCTTGTTTAACATCCGGTTCTTGACGACCTGAAGTAAACTTAATTAAAACTTACCAACTGAGTGCCTAACCGTGAATCTCTTTCGTGAGGTCCTTCACCGATCGAGGACACGGTGGGGTTATGTCTGACGTAAGTAGGTGTTCAGGATCATTCAGTTGAGCATTATTAGTTCACGTCCTATTATGCATAGATCATCCCCCTCTTTTATTCTTGTACTCGTAAGTTAGACACCTCAAATAAATGCGTAGTCGCTTGCTGCAGCCTCACCACTTAACCATACCTCACACATTAAGCTTTGCTAGTCTTGATACATTTGGAAATGAGATTGTGAGTCCCTGTGGCTCACAGATTACTACCACACCAATTGCAGGTAGAGGTAAAGTGATACTTTGACGTGAGCGCGGTGATTGTGCTATTTGGAGTTTCATTCTTCTTCTTCATCATCGATCTAGGATGGGTTCCAGGCTGGCAGCCTGGGATAGCAAGGATGAACATCACTCTTTTATTGTTTGTTTTCTTCCACAGACGAACCCTGGTCTTCTTCATGATGATTATATGTTTTGTACTGATGTGACTCTGATGAAGCTTGTGGCGAGTGTAAGCCAACTATTTGTACTCATCTTTTCAGTACATGTACTTGTAATGATGTCCATTCTTGCAAAACGACGAGATGCATTTCTATCCCTATCGAGGCCCTCGCGCCCAAAATAAGGATAGGACCGCATCTTGGGTGTTACACTACGGGCGAATGTCATTATTTTTGCATGGCAACCATCTGAAATCCCCGACGTTCCCAGGAAGGTGATTGAGCACCACCTTGCTGTCTGCCCTTATGCGCGGCTCGTGAATCAGAAGTTTAGTAAGCAGGCATTAGAGCAGCAAGAGTTAATTACCGAGGAGATCAAGAAGTTAGAGGTGGCAGGCTTGGTTAGAGGAGTCATCCATCCTACATAGTTGGACAATCCAGTTCTAGTTCGCAAGGAGAAAGGAAAATGGAGACTGTGTATCAACTTTACAAATGTCAAAAAAGCATGTCCAAAAGATCCTTTTCCCTAGCTGCACATCGAATAGATTGTAGACTCCACTGCCGGCTGTGACCTGCTGTTATCCCTTGATGCCTATTCAGGGTATCATGAAATCTTCATGGCCAAGGAATACGAAGAAAAGACTGCGTTTATTACCCCTTGCGGCACGTATTGCTTTGTACGTATGCCTTTTGGGTTGAAGAACGCCGGCTCCACGTTTGCTAGAGCAATCCATATCGGTTTTGAGCCACAGCTCTGTAGCAATATGGAAGCTTACATGGATGACATAGTGGTCAAAACAAATGACAAGGCAACACTCATACAAGGTCTGGAAGTGACGTTTGCCGACCTACGCAAGATCAATTTTAAGCTGAACCCTGAGAAGTGCATGTTTGGCATCCCATCCAGCAAGCTTCACGAGTTCTTTGTGTCTCAGTGCGGGATTGAAGGAAACCTCGATAAGATCGACGCCATCGAGTAGATTGAGGCACCCAAACGCGTCGAGGATGTGCTTCGCCTTGCCGGCTGTGTTGCTGCTTTGGGTAGGTACATCCTGCTGAGCGCACCCTGCCCTTTTTCAAAATCTTGAATAAGGCAGGTCCCATGAAGTGGACTCCGGAAGCGGAGGCATCACTTCAAGACTTAAAGAGGTACCTCTCCTCTGCGCCAACACTAGTCGCGCCTAAGCCACAAGAGTCGTTGCTGCTATACTTGGCGGCAACAAATCACTTGGTTAGTGTTGCGTTAGTGGCGCTGAGAGAAGACAGCGAAGAAGCAGCGACAGAGGCAGGACAGTCAAGCGCAGGACCGCCAAGTGGAAAGCCAGGCCCGACAGAGTGTGGGGCAGCAAGACGGAATCTGCGCCGCCAGGCGAAGCAATGCAGAAGAAGAAGGTGGTACATCACCCAGTTTATTTTGTCAGCTCCCTCCTACAGGGGGCTAGTTCAAGATATTCTGGCATGCAAAATTTGCTCTTCGGCCTCCTTATGGCCTCGAGGAACCTGCTCCATTACTTCCAAGCACATGAGATCACCGTCGTCACCCGCTTTCCGTTGTAATGTATTCTGCAGAATCCAGAAGCAACCAGCAGGATTGTGGAGTGGGCTATGGAACTATCAAGCTTTGATCTAAAGTTTGAACGCACTGCAACTATTCAGAGGAAAGCCTTGGAGGAGTTCATTTCTGAATGGACCCCGACGCCAGACGAAGAAGTTCAAGGAACGACTCTCCCCGACAAGGAAACGAGCCAAGAATGGGTCCTATACTTTGATGGAGCTTTCTCAGTGCAAGGTGTTGGTGCTGGTGTACTGCTTGTCGCATCCACCGGAGAGCACCTCAAGTACATAAACCACATGCACTTTCCCCGGGAGAAGTCAATGAACAACACTTCCAAGTACGGAGGGATGCTTGCCGGTCTCAGGATCGCGGCACACCTCGGAATGAAGAAGCACATCGTTAGAGGTGATTCGCGGCTTGTTGTCCGACAAGTTAACAAAGATTACCAGAGCCCATTGATGGAAGCCTACATATATGAAGTGAGGAAGATGGAGGAGCACTTTGATGGTCTGCAAATAGAACACATCCCACGTGCTGAAAATACCACTCTGACGACCTATCGAAGCATGCTGCCCTCAAGTTACTCGTGGAACCAGGCGCTTTTTTGTTTCGTCTGACTCAACCATCCATAGCAACACCAACAAGGCCCGACAAGAGAAGGAAGCTGAACTCCGGCCAATACTTTCCTACAGAGCTGCTAGAAACTGCTAATAAGGAATTTCCCGGGAACAGCTCCAAGCCTCCCGGGGAGCAGGAGGGTCCGGCAGGACCTCGAGTCCTTGCTGTAGAGACAAATGTTCCCGCAGTAGAGGATGTGCCTTTAGTCCGTGCGATCGAGGCTCAGGCTCCGACATGGGAACAACACATCATCCAGTTCCTCTAAACAGGGCAACTCCCCGAAGAGAAGGAAGAAGCGGAAAAAGTAGCCCGTCAGTCCAACATGTACCAGTTTGTGGATAACATCCTGTATAGAAAGACACCCAACAGCGTGAAATTGAAGTGCATTCCTTGGGAGGATGGACTGGAGTTGTTGGCAGAGATACATGGAGGAATATGTGGCTCCCACATTGGGTCAAGGGCTCTTGTTGGAAAGGCGCTCTAGCAATGTTTCTTTTGGCCCACAGCCCTCCAAGATGCAACGACACTAGTAACAGAATGTCGAGCGTGCCAGTTCCATTCGAAGAAAGCACATCAACCAGCCCAAGCCCTTCAGACAATCCCTCTCTCCTGGCCATTCTCAGTCTGGGGGCTCGACATCCTCGACCCTTTCCCCCACGCCGCCAGGGGCTTTGAGTACTTGTACATTGCGATTGACAAGTTCACAAAGTGGCCAGAAGTGGAACCAGTGAGGAAGGTGATAGCATAGTCAATCATCAAGTTCTTCAAAGGACTAGTTTGCCGCTTTGCTGTTCGAAACAGGATCATCACTGACAACATCACGCAGTTCACGAGCTGCACCTTCACGCAATACGTCCAAGACCTTGGCGGCAAGATCTGTTTTGCATCTATTTCTCATCCAAGGAGCAATGGCCACGCGAAAAGGGCAAAGGCTGAAGTGCTACGAGGACTCAAGACAAGAAGTTTCGACAAGCTGCGCAGGTGTAGAAGACGCTTGATTAATGAGCTGCCGACGGTTCTTTGGTCACTCAGAACGACACCAAATCGAGCCACTGGCCAGACCCCCTTCTCCCTAGTCTACGAGGTGGAACTAGTTCTCCCCATATAACTCATATACGGGTCAGCTCGAGTGCTCTCTTTATGATGAGCTTGAGCAAGAGGAACTGCGGCAAGATGACGCAAAGCTCCTTGAGCAAGATCGTCTTCAGGCTGTTGCGCGAGCTGCTCGCTACCGACAAACCTTTTGTTGCTACCATAGTCGCAAGGTTCAAGCCCGAAGTCTTGAGGAAGACGGCCTTGTTCTTGGGCATGTTCAGTCGGCCTAGAATTCCAACAAGTTGACGCCGAAATGGGAAGGCCCTTCTCGGGTAGTACGAGCCACAGGTTGGCACAGTCCGCCTAGAGACCGAGGATGGCATTCCGTTGAGCAACTCCTAGAATATCGAGCATCTTCGTAAGTTCTACCCATAAGGCGCAGTTGCCGGGGGACCCCGGCAACCACCTTTTGTACACGTCTTGCCGGCAAGGCATCTAATCCTTGTACAAAGCCAGGAGAAGACCGTGCGCATAGTTCAATAAAGCTTAGCGTTTCACAATTCTTGTCAATTTCGATGTCTACTTACGTGCATGTTTGTCAAAGAATTTGTGTTACGCATATTCCCAGCAAGAACTAACAAACCGCCAAGGTTCCATGCCACTATTTCTCTTGTTTCTTTTCTTAAAGGATAGAAGGTTCCCTCGCGTACAAGTTTGCCGGGGGGATCAGGGTGTGGACACCAACAGGCGATGACTCAAGCGATCTCTGTTCAAACCGAACGGAGTGCAGCAGCCAAAAGCTAGGTTGCAAATACTCTGAGTAAATTTTGAACTCTGAAGTTACTTTCCTTAGATGATTTTGACTTTTGTATGGAAAACCTGCACTTCCAATATTGATTGTCGGAATTTTTTCAATAACATTATTACCATTCACTTGGAATTGTTTCTTTGAAAGTGCATCATATGCTCATTACCATTGATAAGAAAAGTGACCTTGCTTTTGTTGCAATCTATAAAAACTCCTGTAGTATTCAAGAAGGGTCTACCAAGGATAATCGACATGTTGTCGTCCTCGGGCATCTCAAGCATAACAAATTCAGTCAAAATAGTAACATGAGCAACAACAACGGGAACATCCTCACAAATACCGATAGGTATGGCATTTTATTTGTCAGCCATTTGCAAAGATATTTCAGTAGGTGTGAGGCATAACACTAACATTAGCTGCCAAATCACGTAAAGTAGTTTTCGCATAGTTTCTTTTAAGGGAGCAAGGTATAGTTGGTATTCCCAGATCTCCAAGTTTTTTAGGTACCCCATCTTTAAAAGTATAATTAGCAAGCATAGTGGAGATTTCAGCTTCCAGTATTTTTATCTTATTGGTGATGATGTCTTTCATAGACTTTGCATAAGGAGGCATTTTTGAGATATTAGTCAAGCGAGTTTGCAAAAAGATTGGCCTCATCATTTCAGCAAAGCGTTCAAATTCTTGATCATCTTTCTTTATAGTTGACTTAGGTGTAAAGGGCATAGGCTTTTGAACCCATGGTTCTCTTATCTATGCATGTTTTCTAGCCACAAAGTCCGTTTTATCATACCTTTTATTCTTGGGTTGTGGGTTATCAAGATCAACAACTGGTTCTATCTCAACATCTTTACCTGGTGCTTTATCATTTGTTTGAGTGTCTTCATGAACCTCATCCTTATCTTTTTCATTATCAGAAAGTGAGTGTTCATTACCAAATTGAGTTTTAGCATCAGAGATACAAACTTCATTATCATTATCAGGAGGTCTTTCTATTTCAGGTTCACTAGAGGCAGGAGATGTCCTAATATTTTTCTTCTTCTTTTTATTTTTAGAAGGACTAGGTGCATGGGTGTTAACTCTTTGAGAGTCTTGTTCAATTCTCTTTGGGCGTCCCTTAGGATAGAGTGGTTCCAGAGTCATTTTACCTACTCTAGTGGCTACTCTAACAGCAAAGTCACTTATATTATTGTTCATTTCGTCAAGTAACTCCCTTTGAGATTTAGCAAATTGTTCTAATTGAGTTCGAACCATAGAGGCATGCTTTCATACACCTATAACAGCATTTGATATTCTAAATAACAAGTCACTTAAGCGAGCATTCATATGAGAGTTGTATTTGAATTATTCCATAACATTTGCATTGAAGTGATATTGCTTTCTAATGTAATTATCAAACTCATAAAGGCATTGACTAGGATGTTTATTACGAGGATCATAACTATCTTTGAATTTCATTAAAGATTTTACCTCTACCACCATAGTTTGTGGTGGTTCTTGAAGCCCATGTATTTCTTCGATAGGTCGTAAAATTTTAACATCCTCTGCTTTAATACCTTTTTCCTTCATAGAGTTCTTTGCCTCTTGCATATCTTCAGAACTGAGATATAAGTTACGCCTCTTCTTCGGAATGAGTTTAATAGGTGTTTCAGGAGGATTCCAATCATCATAATTTTTCAATATGTTATTCAATAATTCTTCAACTTCCCTAATAGTTCGTTCCGTGAAAACACAACCAGCAAAACTACGTAGGAAATCCCTAGAAGCATCGGTTAGTCCACTATAGAAGATATCAAGTATTTCATTTTTCTTATGAGGATGATCAGGCAAAGCACTAAGCAATTGGATAAGCATCCCCAAGCTTGTGGGAGAGTCTCTTCTTCAATTTGCGCAAAGTTAAATATTTCCTGCAAGGCAACTTGTTTCTTATGACCAGGGAAATATTTTTTAGTGAAGTAACAAATCATATCCTAGGGACTACGCACACAACTAGGAGCAAGAGTATTCTACCAAGCTTTAGCATCACCCTTTAATGACAACGGAAATAACTTGAGAATATAATAATAGAGAATCTTCTCATCATGAGCAAAATGGGTGGTTATATCATTCAACTTAGTAAGATGTGCCACAACAGTTTCAGTTTCGTAACCATGGAAAGGATCAGATTCAACCAAAGTGATTAACTCTGGGTCGACAGAGAATTCATAATCCTTATGATCAATAAAGATAGGTGAAGTGACAAACTCAGGATCAGATTTCATTTTAGCATTCAGATATTTTCCTTACACTTGCATAATAATTTCTCTAGAACATCTCTATCCTTACAAGCAAGAATATCGCTAGTTGCCTCCTCACTCATAGTATAACCTTTCGGTACCTTGGGCAATTCATATGTAGGAGGACTAGTTCTAGTAGTTGTTTCAAGATTCTCAGTTTCAAGTTCATCATCAGATTCAACAATATCATGTTGTATTAATATAGCAATTTGTTCATCAAGAAATTCACCTACTCGCACATTATCATTAAGAAAGGTACTAGCATCATCATGAGTAGTTTTTATAGAAGAAGTATCATCAGCAATAACTTGCGACATATCAGAATTAATAGCATGTTGTGGTGTTGCATGTTTACTTATAACACAAGGTGAATCTAAAGCGGAGCTGGATGGTAGTTCCTTACCTCCCCTCGTCTTAGAGGGAAAAATCTTAGTCTTAGCATCCTTCAGATTCTTCATAGTGATAATATGGTAATAATCCCAACTGAGTCAACAAATATTGCTATGCTCCCAAGCAACAGTGCCAGAAAAAGGTCTTGATAACCCACAACTATAGGGGATCACAATAGTTATCGAGGGTAGAGTATTCAACCCAAATTTATAGATTCGACACAAGGGGAGCCATAGAATATCTAAAGGTATTAGCAGCTGAGTTGTCAATTCAACCACACTTGGAGATTAATTATCTGTAGCAAAGTGATTGGTAGCACAATAATATGATAGTTTTGATGATAGTAGCAGCATGAATAATAACGGTAACAATGATAGAAGTGATTTTGTAGCAGTAACGATAGCAGTAGCAATGGTAGTAACTTAGCAAGAACAATATAAGGTAAAATCGTAGGCATTGGATCGGTGACTCGTTGGGTGATAGTCATCATGAGACAATTATAACCTAGGGTGATACGACACTAGCTCCAGTAAATAAATATAATGTAGGCATGTATTCCGTAAATAGTCATACGAACTTGCGTGACATCGTTTGTCCTACCCTCCCGTGGAAGCGAGGTTCTCTTGGAAACTAGGGGATATTAAGGCATCCTTTTAATAGAGAACCGGAACAAATCATTAACACACGTGAATGCATGAACTCCTCAAACTACGGTCATCACCAGGAGTGGTCCCGACTATTATCACTCCGGGGTTGCCGGATCATAACACATAGTACCTGACTATAACTTGCAAGACCGGATCTAGAACATGGATATAATGGTGATAACATAAACAGTTAAGATCTGAAATCATGGCACCCGGGCCCAAAGTGACAAGCATTAAGCATGGCAAAGTCATAGCAACATCAATCTCAGAACATAGTGGATACTAGGGATCAAACCCTAACAAAACTAAGTCGATTACATGATGAATATCATCCAAGTCCTCACCGACCAGCAAGCCTACGAAGAAATTACTCACTCCCCGTGGGGACCATCATGGAATTGGCGATGGAGATGTGTTGGTGTTGACGAAGATCGAAGATCCCCCTATCCGGAGCCCCAAACAGATTCCAGATCTGACCTCCCGGTGAAGAACTAGAGAGAGCGGCGGCTCCATCTCGTGAAACGCGATAATTAATTCTTTGTTTTTTCTAGCATAATGTGATTTTATAGTGTCACTTTTAGGGTCATAGGGGCCACCAGGTGGGAACAACCCACCGGGGCGCGCCTAGGGGGCAGGCGCGCCCTGGTGGGTTGTGCCCACCCAGGTGCCCCCTCAAGTGGCTCTTGGCTCCAGAAATTCTCTTTATTGATTTAAAAAATCCTCACAAAGTTCGCTCCATTCCGAGAACTTTTATTTTTGCACAAGAACAACACCATGGTAGTTCTGCTGAAAACAGCGTTAGTCCGGGGTTAGTTTGGTTCAAATCATGCAAATTAGAGTCTAAAATAAGAGGAAAAGTATTAGGAAAAGTAGATACGTTGGAGACGTATCACCGCGCTGATTGCGCCAAGACACCTTGCCGATAGCTACACCTCTACGAGGCTGCTAAGGACCTGTTCCTCGGAGCGCTCGCAGCAGGGCTATATGCACCGGCAAGGTTGATTGCACCAAGGTATCTTGTCATCGCCGGAACCTCCAACAGGCTGCTAAGGGCCCGTTCTTCAAAGAGTTCGCGGCAGGGCTGTGCGCACCTGCAAGTTCCCAACACAAGCAGGGTATATACCATATGGAAAGAGATCAGACAAGGGAAATAACATACATTCATCCAAAACATAACAAGTATATTACATAGATACTTGTCGCGATTCTAACTTGAGATAAAATTGTCTTTTACATGGAAAGCACGAGAACAAAAGAAAGAAATGGAGCAACTAGTCCCTCCGCCGGCCTTCGACCCTCTTTACTTGGCTCACCTTGTCGACGATGGGCATGGCCAGCTCCGCAAGCGCCTTAAGGCCCACGTCCTTCGGGAAGCGCTCGAATACATTAGTAAGGTTGATGTCGGGGTTATTGTGCGCCACCTTGGTGAGCACCTTGAGGAGAACAGCCCGGCAGAGCTTGCGGGACTTGTCGTCCAGACGGGTTGCTTCGTGTGAATGGAGCTGCTCTAGAGCTTTGACCAAGCTGTCGAAGAAAATATTTATCCTGGCGCTCTCGGACGTCCCTACGCCAGAAGAATATCGGAAGTTGGGCAGGCCCATGGTGGACAGCTGCACCGTGAGCCTTCCCGCAACATCGGGAAGGCGCTCACTCCAGGTCTGCATGCGAACCACGTAGTCATCGTGAGCAGTGGCGGCATCCTCGAGCTTGGCCTTCTCGTCCTAGAGATCTTTGGTCAAGGCCCTCTCACAATCCTTGCCGCTCTCAAGGGCCTCCTCTAGCCTAGCCAGCTTCAGCTATAGATTGGCAAGGGAGGCGTTTGCGGCATCAAGTTGGGTGGTCTTATCGGAGACGGCAGTCTGCATCTCCACCAAGCTAGAGAGAGTTTTCTCTCTCTCAGCCCTGAGCTTCGAGATCTCCTTGCCAAAACCTTCGAGATCCATCTCTAGCCTTGCCACCTTGTCGACAAGCTAGTTCCTCGCGGCCTCTGCGATAGCGGCGGCATCGGTGGCAGCTTTCAGCTTTCCGACGTGGTCTGTGGCCTGAGCCGTGAGGGCCTCCTGATGCTTCCATTCCAGCTCCTTGGTACGCTGCGCGACGAGCCTGTCACTTATTCGTCCTTGCGGTGAAGCTGGCCGGCGAGCGCCTCCTCGCGGGCGACAAGGTCCTCTTCCTGGGCATCGAGCGGGACGCGGAGCTGCCTTAGGCGAGCTTTCTCTACAACAGCCTGCTTCGATGCTTCCTCTTGCGCCTACTCCACACCAGACCGCTTCAAGAGGAGCTCGTCCCGCTCCTCGTTCAGCTGCCCACGGCTAGCCTGCAGCTCTTGATGGGCTTCGGAGAACCAGGCTTGGGTCTCCTCGAAGCGCTTCTTGAAGCTCGTCTGTGTTGCATTGACGATAACTTGCCTAGAGTCCAGCTTCTCCTTCCGGGCAAGGTGGAGCGCCTGGAGCTGGAGGAAGTTGTCTCTCATGACCTGGAGGAGCTGCTCTTCCTTAGACCTACTTCTGCCGGCTCCTGAGTCACCAACGACCTTGAGCCCGGTATCAGTTGTGATCTCTCCATCAAAGGTCTCGCCTTCGATGGGCTCCCTGGTGCTTATCGTCCCCGGCATGCTGACCAACTGGTCCTGGCTAGCTTCGAGGTACCTGCGTGGTGAGGGAGGCTTGGATGTTGGTTGTTGATCCACCGCATCAGCTCCCCTGGCAACCGATGGCTCAGTGGTTGGTGTAGCGCCTAACGCTCCTGCGGCAGGAATGCCGTCAGTACGGCCCCTAGGCTCCTTGTTGGTCCTCTCCCCAGACTCCTTGGCGGCCTCTTCCTGTGCAGCCTTGACGGCCTCCTCCCGGGCAGCCTTGGCGGCCTCGCTAGCGGCGACTCTGTCGGCCTCTACGGCAGCACCTTTGGCGATCTCCTCGGTGACGGAGTCGACGTCCATGTCCTCCATCAAAGGTGGATCTAATAGACAGAACAAGGAAAACAAGATAAGAACAATATAGAAGTTCAAGAAGACAATAAAGATAAAGATAAAATAAGAAGTACTCTCGTGCAAGCGGCTTACCTGTGCCAGGCTGCTGGGAGGTTCTTGCCCTTTCCCCGGCTACGTTGGTTATCGGTGTAGGGTTGTCGGCCCCTGAGCTTGCCGTATCATCATCGATAAGGATGCGCTCGCTTGCGGTAGCCCTTGCCGGAGACCCATCTGCGGGCGGCATCGTTGATGGAGGTGGCGTGTCAGGGGCAGCCTCTGATGGCTCTTCTTGCCACCGCTCCTCCCCTACAAGTCCGGTGATGACAGTAGTGAAGATAACTGTCCCAACACTCGCCAGTGAGAATTGGGTATAGGACCCACGCTGGGGGCTGCATTGAGGACTCCGTTGCGGGTTGATCCCTGGGCTGGTGGGGGTAGCCTCTAGTGCACTTGAGGTGCTTGCCGGGGGCTCATGGCCCGTCGAGATCTTCGCCTTCTTCGATGACTTCTGCACCAATGGCTCTGGATCCCTACTGAGAGAAGCCGGAGCAAGATAAGCAAACCAAACAAAATCGGTGATGCCGAAATTAAAATGTGCGACGGGGCTCTTACTCTTCTTCTTCTTCCGAGCTAAAGGCGGAGAGGTCAAAGTCGACCTCCGCCATAGTGTTCATGGGAGGAGGTGGAGGGGTGGCCCTGCGACAGGAACCCGTTTCTTCCTTGTAGGCCGGGGCTCCTCGTGTAGCTCCTCCTCGGGTGTACCTTGGGCAGAAGGGCCCCCGGCAGCCGCGCCACTATGCTCCCTGGAAACCTCCTCCCGCCCGACAGGTACTCCCTATGGCACCATTTCGTCTTTGTGTAACCTCCGGCCATATAGCCGACGCCCCTGGCCACCACGTCAAGAGCCGCCTCTTTGACCCTGATGGCGATGTACGCCACTTCCTCCTTAGTGATGGGGAGGTAGAGTTGTGTCTCCTCCTGGATGGAGATATCCGTGAGGTTGACGAAGAAATGTTGCGCCTGCTCTGCATCCGGCTCAGCCCATGTCGGGTCGAGGCTGTGGGCGCTGCACACCATCATCATGGCGATGATTGAGCTCACGACAAAGTTGTTTCATAGAGGAACTATCCCTGCCGGCAGCTTGAACTTCCTGTCAGCCTTGAACAACTTGTGGTTGAGGCATGTGTGCTGCATGAACGTGAGGTTTCCGTTCAACCCAGGACGCAACCTCATGATCTCTATCGCATTCTTGTAGTCCCAGGCTGGCCTACCTTTTTCCTACAAAGGAGCGATGCACCGGCGAGGGAAATATGCGCCCACCATCTCTATTGTGAGCCCAAGAGCCTTGAGGTGCATGATCCTCGTGATTGTGACTATGAGCTTCCCGTCTTTAGGGTCGAGGTTGCTCCAGTCATCGTCGCGCGTCATCTTGGTTGTCCGGGGCGCGCAGAAGGCCTAGGGGTCTTCCTCCACGATCCAGCACCACTTACCCCTCCATTCCTCCCACTTCTCACGGTAGGTTCCATCCAGGTAAATCTCCTTGGTCCATGTCCTAGGGATCCAGGTGATGGAACCAGAGAGGGCATCTCCCTTCTGGATTCGGGGGGTGAAGTAGTGCCGTAAGAGGGCTAAGTTTGGGGTGATTCCGACGAAGTTATCGTAGAGGTGGGCGACGATGGACATACATGTGACCGCATTCGGCGTGAAATCTAAGAGTCGGAGGTTATAGGTGTACACGATCTCTACGAAGAAGACGGAGAAAGGAGAACAAAGGTCGCAGTAAAAGTAATCTGCGAAGAAAGGGTATTTGTTCGGAACATCACTGGTAGAACCTGGACGCACGCTGGTAGTAGGGTGCGCCTTCGTATTCCTCGCCCACATGAGCAAGTACCGATCCATCCAGGTTTCCACAGTGAGCCCTCAAGGGAAGTAAGCCAGCTTCTTCCGCTAATCACTCTCCGTGATGACGCTTTTCCCCTTGCTTGGCATCGGGATACAGGATTGGAAGTGGCGGAGAGATGGAGGAGCTTTGCTTCGCGTTTGAAGGAGGAAGGCCACGACAGTTCCGAGAATTGATAAGAGCAAGGAGTAATGGGAAGTGCCTCTGCGATTTCCCCTTTATGTGGAAGATGCGGGCCGCCTCTTGGCAAGCTAGAAACTGCCCCTGCACGCGCACGGGCGTTTCGGCCACTCCGCCCACTTATCCCACGTCGTGCATTCGACACGGTTCGTGGGGAGGCAGGGGCGCAGTAACGGTAAAATATTTGCGCCCTCAGATCCTGGCCACGCGTGTGCATGCACTGTTTGGGCCTAGCCCAACAACACCTCGCACTCGTGTATGGCCTAGGCCCGGGGGCTCCTATCGGTGCACTAAAGTTTGTCCTTCAGTGCCCTTTACTTGTGCACTAGTAGTTGTAGCGACTCCCGCGGCAAGGCTTGCTGAGGGACTGCAGGAGGCAAACCTGAAGAAATCCAAGTAGAGTAGACTGAAGATCAAAGGCAGAAGCCCCGGCAAGATCCTTGTCGGGGGAGCTCGCGGAGCCTCGGCAAGGCCCCCTCCCGGCAATGTCCCAGTCCAGCACCGCTCTAGCATAGCGGCCAACTGCCCCTCTTTCCTTGATATGTGTCGATCCTCCAGGATATATGTCGAGCGATATCTTGAGGTGTACAACACCGATGGAACGCGTCCCTATTCCATGTCTGGGACACCTGACGAAGCATTTAATGACGCCAATAGAACTGTACTAGCCGTAAACCCCGTGCGTGCACTATTGACTGTGCACCCCGTGGGTGCCCTGTTCCGCCACTATTGGTGACCCCTTTGACCTATAAAAGGAGTCTCAAGGCGCTGTTTGGAGGGCATCTACGATTGGGCATCTACTATCTGCATCCATCTACTAGCTACAATAGAACCTCTAGGATATTAGAGCCTCAGTACGTAGCAGTTTTGCATGGCATAACGTTCTTGTAGCTCGAACTCTAGAACACATCCAATATACACAAATTAGGACTAGGTATTATGCTTCCGAGCGGCCCGAAGCTGGGTAAAAGCTCCCTTGCGCTTGGCTGCTTGTTCTGCTCTTGGTGCAACTCTCTCCCCCACCGAACAGTAGGTGTCTTGTGCATTCATTTCCCCGACACATGTCAAAGCACAACAACTAATACTACACACTAAATGAAGCTCAATATGCAACGTGTTGCATACTGACTAAACTCCCCATTTTAAAAACTTACTTCTCTCCCCTTTAGGTACACGACAATGTTAAATGTTGTTAAACGTGTCTAGAGGTGAAGCCTAAATAAACTACACTATATAGGCATTTTAAATGAGGCTGGAAACAACACATAGCATTTCCAAAATGACCCAATTGGTCCAAATATCTAGTAATCACATTTTATATTTATTAAACATAAAAATAAAGTGGACCATGTGATTCCCAAACGTCATTCTAGTCGATTTACATATATACATCATTTTAAACAGAGCTACGGTTTAAAAGGTGTGACCAACACCGATAATATGTCATGAATACAAAATGTATTCAGGTGACATCCACAAGCATGTTAAAACATGGGTGAACAAGATATTATGAAACTACATGGAATTCTAAGCAAGTTTAAATGAGGCCGGAATAACGAATAACAATTCCGAAAAGTCTCCATATGCAAATTAAGGTTCGGTACAATTCTGCCTATACACAATTTCAGTCATTAGACAGCAAAATAAATGACACCTTATTATTGTACACATTTTTCTAGTCAAGTTACATATGTAAAACATTTTAATCGGAGCTACGATTAGTTAGTTATGAATGAAACCGTTTTAACATCGCATTAATGCAAATTACATGAAAACAACAAGTTAATTTTTTAGGATGGTTGAAAGTTGGATATTGTGAAACTACACGAAATTCTAAGCATTTTTCATGTATGAAGTTTTTAAATCCGACGCACGGTTTTTTTGCTATGGATTAAAACATTTTAATATTGCATCACACAAAACAATGCAAACAAGAGGTCACACATTTTTAAACATGCATAAAGTGGGATATTATTAATCTACATGAAATTCTGGACATTTTACATATATAAATTGGTTTAGTTCGGTGCACAATTATTTGAATATTAGCATATTAAAATGATGCATATTTCTGCAATTCTGAAATCTGTGTTTAAATAGGAAAATTCGTAGATGCTGAAAAAAATCATGCATGGGCCAAAACTACGGTGCTGCATAGAAATGCAATGCACATGGCGCTCAATAGAGCGTGTCGGTTGCTCGGGCTCACCCATTAGGCCAAGGCCAATTTGGAGCTTGGCTTGTGGCGAGGCGGATGTGGCGTGATGGGCCTCGCCCAGAGGCGAAGGAGGTGTGAAGTGGGCCTGGGGCGCGTCTTGGGCCTTGGGACGCGGCATGGCAGAGTTGGGACGGCTGCTGACAATGCGAGACCCGGCTAGAGGCACGGTCAGCTCGAGCGGTCTCTCGATCCATAGAGGGACGAGGCCAACACCAGTGGAAGCATGACGGGGGCAACGACATTGGGGGCAACGGAGACGGGGAATGCCGGATCCGGTGGACATAGACCGATTCTCGGCGTCACATGGCCGCCTTGGAGTTTTGGTGGCGACCTGCGAGCTCAAGCGGGACGCATCCATGGCAGGGCAGTTCGTGCACATCCAAAAAAGAGAGTGAGTTGCGTGAGAGAGGGAAGAGAAGGAGGCAACGGGCCTTCTGGCGCTAGTTGTTGGCGGCGACGGGGGCTCTAGCAGGTCAGGCGAAGCAGCTTGGGAGGCTCGTCGTCGGGCACCTGGCTGCGGGCACATGGGTGGTGGAGGGCACGAGGCTCCCGGCCCTCGTAGTTGCCAGCTTGCCGCGACGGGGACGCGTCCGTGTGGGAGAATGTGGGCGCGGGTGGAGCTCGGTCTCAGAAAGTAGAGGAGCCACGGGTCGAGAGGAGTGGGCTTGGGCTTAGTGGCGGCTAGCTGCAGCAAGGTGGAGGCGATTGGCTCGGTGCGGAAAGAGAGAAAGTGTGCGATTTGAGCGATGGGGATCCCGAGTAAAATGGCTGGTGGCGGCTGCAGCACAAGACCCTAGAAGTTAGGGTTTCATCTGGTTTTGGACTAGGGGTGGACTATATGTAGGGAATAGACTAGGTTTGGATCCTCTGATCTAAATCGGATGGTCGAGGTTAAATAGGTTAGGGGGTACAATTGAAAAACCGATAACGGTTTGGGGTATTAGGGGTTGATCCGGACCCAACGGTCACGACCGTGTGTTTCGAGTTCCGGGAGGTTTTTGGACTAGGTTGCGTCAGGTCGATGCATAGTGCATAGGGACTAGGTAGAGATGAGAGGGAAAACGGGTAGCCCGACATCATATTTTAAACACTGAAATATCCGACGTTTGACCGGCTATAGTGCCGCTATACATTTAACAGTTCGGGTAACAAACAGACTCCAATTGCGGCGAAATTTGGTAGGCGGCCTACCTACACGTTCTTAAGACCGCACACCAACTTTCAACCCAATCCGAGAAATTTTATGCCCTCTTTTAAAAGCAATATTTTCATACTGCCGCAGGCGCATGCGTGTGTGGTTGGTCTTAAAACGGTTAACGACAAGAACGGGAAAAACAGACAACTAATAACGGATGCAAGTTTTGAAAAATAGACGACAACAGAGTGCCGATGCAATGCAGATGATGCGCATGATGCGATGATGAATGCGACAAACAAAAGAATCACACAGTGACAACAGAATAGAAGGGGAATCTTCTGGTGCATCGGTTCCGGGCTGTTACAATATCCTTATCATTATTACACCTCTGATCTTGAACATGTTGATGACATATGAGTAGTTATGTGTCACATCCCTAGTTTCTATTTGAAGTCTAGCAAGATTGTGCTCATCTTTAATATTGTATTTAAAAGTGAAAATAGAAATCAAAGAGAAAAACCCTAGCAATTCAATATTCAACCCAATTCAAAATTGTAATAAATCAATGAACTCAAAATGGCCTTCATAAAAGTCCATCATTTTTGGTAAATATTGGAAACAATAATTCAGGTGCGGATTTCTTTTTAAAAATAGTTGTGGCATTTTATTTAAACCACAAAAGCCATTAAAATCAACCATATATGTGATTTCAACTATTTCACAATATCCTAAAATGTTGAATCTTTTATATGGGCTTGGAAATATTCCAAATAACACCCCAACATTATTTTCACTATTTCAAAAATAGTTTGGAACCAAGAAATAAAATCAAACAAATGTCAGAAAGGTTAAAACAGAAATCAGAAAAGAAAGAAAATGAAAAAGAGTTATCTAATGCTTACCTTGGCCTAGCCCAACTTCTTCCTGTCGTCTTCCCCGCGCCAGTCGGCACCTGGAGGTGGCCCCGCTCTCTCTGTCGCGGCCACGCACGTAAGTTCCTTCCTGGACTCCTCGTCGCACTGGCCGCGAAGGGATAAGCTCCCGCGACCCATTCCAGCTCTCTCCCTCTACTCATTCGCCCTCCTCCTCCCCTCTCTCTCGGCCGCCATTAGAGTCGATCTTGAGCTCGAGCTCGCCATCGTCTCTGGCCACCTCAAGCCTCCCCGAGTATGCCGTTCGCTCCGCCTCATCGAGCACGTCGTCCTCGCCAAAGGAAACAAGCTCTCGAGCCCTGCAGCGCCCGGACAACGTCGTCTTCCTCCTCGGATCACCGAAGTTCGCCGCCGTCGTTCTCCCACTCCATGCCATCCCCGAACCCGCTCTCGACACCTCTGCAACCCGTGTGAGCTTAGGATGGTTTACCCCCTCTTTTCCCCATCGATCCCATGCCGTAGCGCCCGATTCCACTAGAGCCCAATGAGATCCGCCGTGGGAGCTGATACGTCCATTTTGCATCATGCTTTCATGTTGATATTTATCACTTTATGGGTTGTTATTACACTTCACGGTACAATACTTATGCCTTTTCTCTCTTATTTTGCAAGGTTTACATGAAGAGGCAGAATGCCGGTAACCGGAATTCTGGCCTGAAAAAGGATCAAGTTTGAGATACCTATTCTGCGCAACTCCAAAAGCTGTGATAATAAAGGAGGATTTATTTTGGAATTTATAAAAAATACTGGGCCGAACAAGTAATAGAGGGGAGCCAGCAGGAGGCCACAAGCCTGCTAGGTGCGGCCTATCCCCCTGGCCACGCCTAGGGGGCTTGTGGGCTCCCTATTGGCCCTCTGGCCCCCCTCTTTTTCTATAAGGAGGGCTTCGTTCCAGAAAAAATCAAGAGGAGGCTTTCGAGAGGAATCGCCGCCGCCACGAGGTGGAACTTGAGCAGAGCCAATCTAGAGCTCCGACAGGGTCGTCCTGCCGGGGAAACTTCCCTCCTGGAGGGGGAACTTGTCGCCATCATCATCACCAACACTCCTCTCATCGGAGGGGACTCATCACCATCAACATCTTCATCAGTACCATCTCATATCCAAACCCTAGTTCATCTCTTGTAACCAATCTCCGTCTCGCGACTCCGATTGGTACTTGTAAGGTTGCTAGTAGTGTTAATTTCTCTTTGTAGTTGATGCTAGTTGGATTACTCGATGCAAGATTATATGTGCAGATCCTTGATGCTATTCAATACCTCTTCGGTCATGAATGTGATTATGCTTTCTGAGTAGTTACTTTTGTTCCTGAGGACATGGGATAAGTCATGCTATAAGTAGTCATGTGAATTTGGTATTCGTTCGATATTTTCTGTATGTTGTTTTTCCTCTAGTGGTTTTATGTGAACGTTGACTACATAACACTTCACCATTATTTGGGCCTATAGAGGGGCATTGGGAAGTAGTAAGTAGATGATGGGTCGCTAGAGTGACAGAAGCTTAAACCCTAGTTTATGCGTTGCTTCGTAAGGGGCTAATTTGGATCCACTAGTTTACTGCTATGGTTAGACTTTGTCTTAATTCTTCTTTTGTAGTTGCGGATGCTTGCGAGAGGGGTTAATCAGAAGTGGGAGGTTTGTCCAAGTAAGGCCAGCACCCAAGCACCGGTACACCCACATATCAAACTATCAAAGTAGTGAACGCGAATCATATGAACATGATGAAAACTAGCTTGACAGAAATTCCCATGTGTCCTCGGGAGCGCTTTACCTCCTATAAGAGTTTGTCCAGGCTTGTCCCTTGATACAAAAGGGATTGGGCCACTTTGCTGCACCTTTTTTACCGTTGTTACTTGCTACGAATCATCTTACCACACAACTATCTGTTACCGATTATTTCAGTGCATGCAGAGAATACCTTGCTGAAAACCAGTTGTCAGATCCTTCTGCTCCTCGTTGGGTTCGACACTCTTACTTATCGAAAGGACTACAGAGATCCCCTATAGTTGTGCATCATCAAGACTCTTTTTTGGCGCCGTTGCCGAGGAGTAAACCGCCTTTTCTATGTGGAATTTGGTAAGGAAACATTTATATAGTGTGCTAAAATTTATTGTCACTTGTCACTATCGAAACTAAGCCTTTGAGGAGCTTGTTCAGGGTATCTTCACCTCGAATGGATGCATAAGTAATTTCTCCTCAACCTACTGCACCTACTGAAAATATTTTCTATGAATTTCCTTCGGGTATGCTTGAGAAACTGCTGGCTAGTCCTTTTACAGGAGATGGAACATGACATCCCGACTTGCATCTAATCTATGTAGATGAAGTTTGTGGTTTATTTAAGCTTGCAGGTTTGCCCGAGGATGAGGTCAAGAAGAAGGACTTTCCCTTATCTTTTAGGGATAAAGCATTGACATGGTATAGGCTACGTGAAGATACTGGATCATGGAGCTACAACCGGTTGAAATTGGAATTTCATCAAAAGTTTTATCCTATGCATCTAGTACATCGTGATCGGAATTATATTTATAATTTTTGGCCTCGTGATAGAGAAAGCATCTCTCAAGCTTGGGGGAGGCTTAAATCAATGTTATATTCATGCCCCAACCATGAGCCCTCGAGAGAAATTATCATTCAGAACTTCTATGCTCGGCTTTCTCATGACGATCGCACCATGCTTGACCCTTCTTTTACCAGTTCTTTTATGAAGAGAGATATTGACTTCAGATGGAATTTATTGGAAATAATTAAAAGAATCTCTAAAAATTGGGAGTTTGATGAAGGTAAGGAGTTAGGTATGAACTTCCAGTTTGATTGGGTTAAATCCTTTGTTGAAACAGATACCTTTTGTAAATTTTAGCGCTAAATATGGACTTGACTCTGAGATAGTAGCTTCATTGTGTGAATCATTTTCTGCGCATATTGATCTCCCTAAAGAGAAGCGGTTTAAATATCATCCTCCCTTAGAAGTGAATGTAGTTAAACCCAATCCAGTTGAAGAGGAAGTCATTGCCTATAATGATCCTATTGTTCCCACTGCTTGCATTGAGAAACCACCTTACCCTGTTAGGATAAAGGACCATTCTAAAGTTTCAACTGAGATACGTAGGGCTACATTAGAACACCTACACCCCCTGAGAAAATTAGAGTTGAACCTAGCATTGCTATTATCAAACATCTCCTGTCTAACAATGTTGATGGCCATGATATTCACTTCTTTGAAGATGCTGCTAGAATTGCTAAACCACATGCTAGAGACAAACATAGGCTTGTTGTTGGCACGCCTGTTGTATATGTTAATATAGGAGACCATTGTTATCATGGTTTATATGACGTGGGTGCTAGTGTTAGTGCAATACCTCAATCCTTATATGATGAAATTAAAGACGAGATTGCACCTGTTGAGATGGAACCTATTGACGTCACTATTCAGCTTGCCAATAGAGATACTATCTGCCCTTTTGGAATTGTTAGAGATGTTGAAGTCTTGTGTGGTAAAACGAAGTATCCTGCTAAATTTCTCGTTCTGGAAACCACACAAGATAGCTTTCGTCCCATCATATTAGGCAGACCTTTCCTCAATACTGTCAATGCTCATATTGACTGTGAGAAGCAAACTGTCACTGTTGGCTTTGAAGGTGTGTCATATGAGTTCAATTTCTTCAAGTTTGGTAGACAACCTCATGAAAAAGAGTTGCCTAGTTAGGATGAAATTATTGCCCTAGCTTCTATTGTCGTGCCTCCTACTGATCCCTAAGAGAAATACCTGGTTGAGCATGAAAATGATATGCATATGGATGAAAGGGATGAGATAGATAGAGTTATCTTTGAACAATATCCTATCCTTCAGAATAATTGGCCTGTTGAACTGCTTGGACATCCACCCCCACCAAAGGGTGATCCTGTGTTCGAGCTTAAACAGTTGCCTGATACTCTTAAGTATGCTTATCTCGATGAAAGAGAGATATATCCTGTTATAATTAGTGCTAGCCTTTGAGAGCATGAAGAAAATAAGTTGTTAAAAACTCTGAGGAAGCACCATGCTGCTATTGGATATACTCTTGATGATCTTAAGGGAATTAGTCCCACTCTATGCCAGCACAAGATTAAAACCGATCCTGATTCCAAACCAGTTGCCGATCATCAACTGAGATTAAATCCTAAGAGGAAAGAGGTAGTAAGAAAAGAAATACTAAAGCTCCTGGAAGCACGTATTATCTATCCCGTTGCTCATAGTGATTGGGTGAGTCCGATGCATTGCGACCCTAAGAAGGGAGGTATTACCGTTGTCCCTAATGATAAGGATGAATTGATCCCACAAAGGATTATTACTCGCTATAGGATGGTGATCGATTTTAGGAAATTGAATAAGGCCACTAGGAAAGATCATTACCCTTTGCCTTTTATCCACCAAATGCTAGAAAGACTGTCTAAACAAACACTTATGCTTTCTAGATGGTTATTCTGGGTTCTCCCAAATACCTGTTAAACAATTTGATCAGGAGAAAATCAGTTTCACCTGCCCGTTCGGTACATTTGCTTACAGGCGTATGCCTTTTGGCTTATGTAATGCACGTGCTACCTTTCAAAGATGTATGATGGCTATATTCTCTGACTTTTGTGAACAGATTGTTGATGTTTTCATGGACGACTTCTCCGTTTACGGGTCTTGTTTTGATGATTGCCTCAGCAACCTTGATCGAATCTTGCGGAGATGTAAAGATACCAATCTCGTCTTGAATTGGGAGAAGTGCCACTTTATGGTTAATGAAGGCATCATCTTAGGACATAAAAATTGTGAGAGAGGTATTGAAGTCGATAAGGCTAAGGTCGATGCAATCGAGAAAATGTCATGCCCCATGGATATCAAAGGTATAAGAAGTTTCCTTGGTCATGCTGGTTTCTATAGAAGGTTCATTAAAGACTTCTCTAGGATTTCTAGGCCTCTTACCAATCTCTTGCAAAAGGATATTCCTTTTGTTTTTCACGATGATTGCGAGGAAGCCTTCGAAATACTTAAGAAGGCCTTGATAACTGCACCTATTGTTCAACCACCTGATTGGAACTTACCTTTCAAAATCATGTGTGATGCTAGTGATTATGTTGTTGGTGTCGTTCAAGGACAAAGAGTTGATAAGAAGGTGAATGTTATTCACTATGCTAGTAAAACTCTAGACAGTGCCCAAAGCAACAATGGCATTAGTGAAAAGCAATTTTTAGCAGTCGTGTTAGCATGTGAAAAGTTCAGATCTTACATAGTTGATTCCAAAGTCACTATTCACACTGATCACGCTGCAATTAAGTACCTCATGGAAAAGAAAGACACTACACGTAGACTTATCAGATGGGTTATCTTGCTACAAGAATTTGATTTGCATGTTGTCGATAGAAGGGTGCTGAGAACACAGTAGCAGATAACTTGTCTAGGTTGGAGAATGTTCTCGATGACCCACAACCTATTGATGATAGCTTTCCTGATGACCAATTGAATGTCATCAATACTTCCCGTACTGCACCGTGGTATGATGATTATGCAAAATATATCGTTGCCAAATATATACCACGTAGTTTCACATACCAGCAAAAGTAGAAATTCTTCTTTGATTTGAGACATTACTTTTGGGATGATCCTCACCTTTATAAGGAAGGAGTAGATGGTGTTATTAGACGTTGTGTACCTGAACATGAACAGGGACAAATCCTACATAAGTGTCACTCCGAGGCTTACGGAGGACACCATGCGGGAGATAGAACTGCACACAAGGTATTGCAATCAGGTTTCTATTGGCCCACTCTCTTCAAGGATGCCCATAAGTTTGTCTTGTCTTGTGACAAATGTCAAAGAATAGATTATATCAGTAAACGTCAGGAAATGACTATGAATTATTCACTTGTCATTGAACCATTTGATGTTTGGGGCTTTGATTATATGGGACCTTTTCGAAAATCCAACGGGTATACTCATATCCTAGTTGTTGTTGATTACGTTACTAAGTGGGTAGAAGCTATCCCAACTAGTAGTGCTGATCACAACACCTCTATCAGGATGCTTAAAGAAGTTATTTTCCCTAGATTTGGAGTCCCTAGATATCTAATGACTGATGGTGGTTCACATTTCATTCATCGTGTTTACCGTAAAACACTTCCTAAGTACGATGTCAATCATAGAATTTCATCTCCCTATCATCCAAAGTCCATTGGTCAAGTAGAGCTAAGCAATAGAGAGATTAAACTAATTCTGCAAAAGACTATCAATAGGTCTAGAAAGAATTGGTCTAAGAATCTTGATGATGAACTGTGGGCTGATAGAACTTCCTATAAGAATCCCATGGGCATGTCTCCGTACAAAATGGTTTACGGCAAAACATGTCATTTACCTCTTGAGCTAGAGCATAAGGCTTATTGGGCAAAAAAAGAGCTCAACTTTGATTTCAAACTTGCTGGTGAGAAGAGGTTATTTGATATTAGCTCGCTTGATGAATGGAGAGCTCAGGTATATGAAAATGCCAAGTTGTTCAAAGAAAAGGTTAAGAGGTGGCATGATAAAAGGATACAAAAACATGAGTTCAATGTAGGTGATTATGTCTTGCTATATAATTCTCGTTTAAGATTTTTTGCAGGAAAGTTTCTCCCTAAATGGGAAGATCCTTACATTGTTGAGGAAGTAATTCGTTCCGGTGCCATCAAGATCAACAACACGGAATGTAATTTTCCGAGAGTGGTAAATGGGCAGAGAATTAAGCATTATATCTCAGGTACTCCCATAAATGTTGAAATCAATATTATGAATACCATAACTACGGAGGAGTACATAAGGGATATTTATCAGCCTGTTTCAGACTCCGAAAACGAAGAGGTATGTGATTCGGTAAGTAAACCGAGTCCAAAACTTTTCCAGTGGGAATTTTTCTTTGTTTTGGAATTTTTAGAAAAATAGAAAAATTTAAAGTAGTCCGCAAAGCGCACGAGGAGGCGACAAGCCTGCCAGGCGCGGGCCACCCCCCTGGCCGTGCGTGGGGGGCTTGTGACCACCTCGTGTGCCTCCCGAACTCTGTTTTCTTGGAGAGTATTCCTTCTGGTTGGGAAAAAATCATTATGTATTCTCCCGAAAGGTCTCACCCTCGTATCATGCAATTTTTCTTTGTTTTTGTTTCAAGCCTGACTCTGCTGCAGATCTAGATCGCTATGTCGTCCCAAAAGCTCCGAAGGACAGGATCTTCGAGAAGGTGATCAATCCCTACCTCGTGGGAGTGCTACAACACCCTCAATCTATCGAGATGCGTGAGGGGATGCTGCACATCCATGATGTTGATGGGCCCAAGAAGACAGGAAGCATGGAGGCGAGGCTCGAAGCAATGGAGCAACAAGTCTTCAAGTGCCAAGGGATGCTGGAGCGTGGACTCAACGCCAACCACATGATGATCACGGAGTTCACAAACAAGCACAAGATAGATGCCAATGACATCTGGAAGCACCTCTCCCGGCTCTATGACAGAATTGATCACCTCCAAGCCCAGATCTATGACCTGCAGAACGAAAACTGTGAGTATGAGTATAGATTTAAATCAATACGGTTGGCTGCAGATTTGAGGATTCCGGAGACTCGGTCGTCTTTCCATGATGGATCACCTATGCCTTGGAAGACGGAGGACCAAACCCATGTTGCAACAACTCCACCACCATCACCTTCGAAGGAAGACAACTAAGCACGGGTATGGGCAATCCCCTTGGCTTGTGCCAAGCTTGGGGGAGTTGCCCCGGTATCGTATCACCATCACATCTTTTGCCTTTACCTTTTCTTAGTTCGATCCTTTTTGGTTTTATCTTTCTCTAGTATAATAAAGTTCTTAGTGTTTTAGGCTAGAGTTTGGCTTTGTGTCACCCCTGATGTATTCGAGTTCGTGAGTCATATAATAAAGAGAGTTTTAGTTAAGGGCCTTGCCTCATGCCATTATCAAGAGAATGATAGAAGAACAAAAGCATGAAAGATCATGTAATGATCTTATGGAAAGTGATGGCTTCACATATACAAAGAATGTTGATTGAAACTTGTTGAGGGTAGACAAACGTAGACCTTGGTCATTGTTGCAATTAATAGGAAGTGATAAAGAAGGAGAGGTTCATATATAAATATATCACCTTTGACACCATCTATGATTGTGAACACTCATTAAACTATTACATGCTTAGAAGTAGATGTTGGACAAGGAAGATAACATAAAGAATTATGCTTGCTTGGTTCCGAATAATGATTATATGACTAGAGATCCCTTAGCATGTGACGATTGCTTCCACCCCATATCAGCCAAAACTCCTGCACCAAGTAGAGATACTACTTGTGCATCCATAACCCTTCAACCCAGTTTTGCCATGAGAGTTCACCATACCTACCTACGGATTGAAGAAGATCCCTCAAGTAAGTTGTCATCGGTGCAAGTAATAAAAATTTCTCCCTAAATATGTATGATCTATTAGTGTGTGGAAAATATGCTTTGTATGAACCTGTGATGACGAAGACATAAAAGCGACGGACTACATAATAAAGTTATTTATCAGAGGAGGCAATATAAAGTGACGTTCCTTCACACTAAGAGGACACACATCCAAAGCTCAAAAGTGCATGACAACCTCTGTTTCCCTCTACGAAGGGCCTATCTTGTACCTTTACTTTTTCCCCTTGAAAGAGTCGTGGTGATCTACACCAGTTCTTTATTTCGCCATTTTCTTGGCTAACGTCATATTCTAGGGAAAGATCTATATTCATATGTCAACTTGGAAGTAAGTATTCATGAATTATTATTGTTGACATTACCCTTGAGGTAAATAGTTGGGAGACGAAACTATAGGCCCCTATCTTTCTCTGTGTCCGACTGAAACTTTGATCTCATGAGTACCACGTGAGTTGTAGCAATTGTAGAAGACGAAAGGATGATTGAGTATGTGGATTTGCTTTACAAGCTCTTATTTGACTCTTTCCGATGTTATGATAAATTGGAATTGCTTCAATGACTAAAGGCTATTGGTTGTGAAGGAGTTATCACTTTAGCATGAGAGATTATATTATGATTTTGTTGTTCTGATTGTGATCATGATGCCTCCATGTCCATATCTTGTTTTGTCGACACTGCTCTCTGTAAACATGTGGGCATATTTATTGATCTCGGCTTTCGCTTGAGGACAAGCAAGGTCTAGGCTTGGGGGAGTTGATACGTCCATTTTGCATCATGCTTTCATGTTGATATTTATCGCTTTATGGGATGTTATTACACTTCACGGTACAATACTTATGACTTTTCTATCTTATTTTGCAAGGTTTACATGAAGAGGGAGAAGCCGGCAACTGGAATTCTGGCCTGAAAAAGGAGCAAGTTTGCGATACCTATTCTGCGCAACTCCAAAAGACATGAAAATCAATGAGGATTTATTTTGGAATTTATAAAATATACTGGGCCGAAGAAGTACCAGAGGGGAGCCAGCAGGAGGCACCAAGCCTGTTTGGCGCGGCCTACCCCCCTGGCCAGGCCTAGGGGGCTTGTGGGCTCCCTATTGGCCCTCTAGCCCCCTCTTTTGCTATAAGGAGGGTTTCGTTCCAAAAAAATTAAAGAGGAGGCTTTCGGGAGGAATCGCCGCCGCCATGAGGCGGAACTTGAGTAGAACCAATCTAGAGCTCCGGCTGGGTCGTCCTCCCGGAAAACATCCCTCCCGGAGGGGGAAATCGTCGCCATCGTCATCACCAACATTCCTCTCATCGGAGAGGACTCATCACCATCAACATCTTTATCAGCACCATTTCATCTCCAAACCCTAGTTGATCTCTTGTAACCAATCTCCGTCTCGCGACTCCGATTGGTACTTGTAAGGTTGCTAGTAGTGTTAATTACTCTTTGTAGTTGATGCTAGTTGGATTACTCAGTGGAAGATTATATGTTGAGATCCTTGATGCTATTCAATACCTCTCTGGTCATGAATATGATTATGCTTTCTGAGTAGTTACTTTTGTTCCTAAGGACATGGGATGAGTCATGTTATAAGTAGTCATGTGAATTTGGTATTCGTTCGATATTTTGGTGCGTGTATGTTGTTTTTCCTCTAGTGGTGTTATGTGAACGTCGACTACATAACACTTCACCATTATTTGGGCCTAGAGAAAGGCATTGGGAAGTAGTAAGTAGATGATGGGTTGTTAGAGTGACAGAAGCTTAAACCCTAGTTTATGCGTTGCTTCGTAAGGGGCTGATTTGGATCCACTAGTTTAATGTTATGGTTAAACTTTGTCTTAATTCTTCTTTCTTAGTGGGCAGCACCCAAGCACCGGTACACCCACATATCAAACTATCAAAGTAGTGAACGCGAATCATATGAACATGATGAAAACTAGCTTGACAGAAATTCCCATGTGTCCTCGGGAGAGCTTTACCTCCTATAAGAGTTTGTCCAGGCTTGTCCCTTGCTACAAAAGGGATTGGGCCGCTTTGCTGCACCTTTGTTACCGTTGTTACTTGCTACTTGCTACGAATCATCTTACCACACAACTATGTGTTACCGATAATTTCAGTGCTTGCAGAGAATACCTTGCTTAAAACCACTTGTCAGATGCTTCTGCTCCTCGTTGGGTTCGACACTCTTACTTATCGAAAGGACTACGATAGATCCCCTACACTTGTGGGTCATCAGGAGCTCGTCGCCGGTGATGTTTCAATGATGGGTTGGTCCATCTGAGACCACCATCCATTTCAGCGCTTCGTGTAGATGTTGTAGGAACCATTCCCGGCCCTATTACCCTCTGTATCGATGATCTTGATGTTACTCGAGCTCCGGCAGCGTCCGAGCTCGTCGCCGGCGTCATCTCCGGCCGTTCCAATCCCTGAGACTAGCAAAAATGGACTCGCAGATGAGTGGTCGTTCCTCTGGTGACTTCCGCCGCTCATTTGGTCGCCGGAGGAGCATTTCCGATGCCCTCCACCGTCCCTGGAGCCACCGGCGGCTCAACGCCGGTGGGTTTGACTCCTCTGAGCCTATGACAGGTGGGGCCAGCCCCTAAGTAGTTAAGTTTAAGATTAATGAAAATAAATAATTAATTAAAACCCTAACGAGTCACTGACATGTGGCCCAACCTCTGTTAACTAGCGAATTAACTTAAAATTTAATTAAAATCTAGCCAGAGTCGCTAACAAGTGGGTCCCACTAGTCAGGTTTGACTTTCAACGGACAGATTGACCTGCTGATATCATGCTGATGCAGTAATACTATTTCTGTTTTATGATAATCCTAGAATAAGTGCAAAACTTTGGAAATTCATAGGAAATTAAATATAAATCGAAATTTGACAAATAATATATGCAAATTGATCAGAAAAATTAAATGAACACAATGGTGCTATTTTTATGCATGACAAACAAAGTTATGAAACAACACCAGGTCAAATCAATTAAATGAATTTGATAAATATACTATTTCAAATAATATTTGAATTTTTAATTCAAACCAGAATCATACTAAGATTCTATTAATCACCCTAAACCATGCTACCTTTCATTTCATGCCATGATCATGCATCATATTGTTGCATAAGAATGATATTGATTGTCGTTATTGTTTCGGTAGGCTCTGCTCTTCCGGATACGTCCGAATATCCGACTGGCGGATTTAATCCCTCTGCTGAACAACAAGGCAAGCAACCTTTTGATCACCCCGATATAATCCCATGTCCCTGCTCCTGCTCCCACTTATTGCATTAGGACAAAATATTTCAAATGCTTTACTTCGGTAGCTGAACCTAGTCCTTTGCATGACCTGTCATTTTCACAGTAAATAGCCAAAGCTTGCAACCTAGCATACCTGGTAGTTGCTTGAGCCATTATGTGTCTTATCCTGCTATGCTTGCTGTGCCTAGAGTTGTGTCACGTCTGTTTCATCTGGGTGACGAACAGGAATGGATGAATGTGTTCTAGTGACAAAGAATAAGTGTGGAACCTGATTTGGTAAAGGTACCGATGAAAGGCTATGTAGGAGTACATGGCGGGTTGTTTCATTCGAACAATCCTTAGGAACTAAGTTCCGTGTATGTAATCCAAGACTAGTTACTACCACATGCCGGGCCCTGAAATACGACCCCACTCGACATATTAATCTCCTAGTACTCGGTCCAGGAGTTGCAAGTAGTTTGTGGTGTTTATAGTCATGCTGGAGGCCGTGCAGAGTGCTGACCTTTGATGTGTGCTATGATGCGGTAGGCAGTGGCATGGTGTACCAAGTGGCACCCGGATGGTGGGCTTGGGAACCCTGTGCACATCATTTGATGCCGTGGCGGAAACCTCGGCTGGACTTCCGTGCGGGTTCACTCTCAAATAGGCGATAAACCTGGACTGGGTATTAGCATGGTTAACGGTCGTGGCCGACTCCCTCACTACGCTTCCGCTTGAAGGTTGCCCGGGTGCATGACGTGCAGATGGCGATAAGTGGCGAGAGCGTGTGTGAAGAAGTACACCCCTGCAGGGTTATGATCTATTCGAATAGCCGTGTCCGCGGATATGGACTACTTGGAGACATATGTTGTTCATAGATAACTTTAATGGCTACTCATAAAAGTATCCAGATAAGTGTGAGTATCATGTATGGCATTTCCATAGAGAGACGGTAAGGAATCCATGATAGTTTATTGTTGTGGTGGTAGTGGACTCGTGTATGACTTATCAAAGTTGTTAAAACTATTGAAAATTGTAGTTTAGTCTAGCCAAGGGTCAAAGCTGGCTTGCTGCATGAAACCCCACAACCCCCTTTATTGATACATGTGCATGAGTAGATAGATCTGTTCTGAAGTCTTGTTGAGTACTTTTATACTCATGTTTGCTTAATAAATGTTATAGAGGATACCCACGAGCCAACAGGTGGGTTCTATCTAGACCTCGATGATGACGAGTAGCTGGTGTCCCAGCTACGACCTGGCCCCTTTCAGAAGGGATCTATAGATAGTAAGGCTTTATGTCTTTTCCTTTCAACTGTCTATACTCATACACCTTTAATGCTTCCGCTTGGTTTTTATGACTCTGCTTGTATGACTTGAGTGTAGGGTCGTGTGACCCCTACTTGTATGAACATATTATGCAAGACTCTTCCGATTCTTCTAAATAAATGTTTTGATGTTGTGATGCCATTGTTGTATCTATGCATATCGAGTATGTCATGCGTACGTGTGATGCGCTGTGATATGTATGGGATTCGACACCTAGTCGTATGCCCCTAGTAGCTCTCTATACAGAGAAATGCCCCTTTGTGTTTCCATGGAGCCTTGGTAGTCCGCTACTACTCCGGACACATTGGTTGACCGGCATGTATCCTTCTTAGTTGTTGTGTCTGTCCCTACAGGGAAATGTCACGCGGCGTAATGGAGTCCTTGTAGCTTGCTACGACTCGTCTACACTCGTTGATGACCGACACCTGCTTTGCTGGGTTATGTATGCATGTATCTGTACAGTTCAGCCACTTGATTTTATGACTAGTCATGTCGACCCGGGTTCTGTGACATTGGAATCCTAGCGACACAATTGCATACGTGAGTCAAAAGGCACAAACGGTCCCGGCTAAGGTAAGGTGGGAGCCGTGGGGTGAACCATGCGTGAGACCGCAAAGGGATGCGATGTGTTACAAGCTGGATTCCTATGGCTCAGAATCGGGGTCCCGACATTACGTTTGTTCTTGAGGACATGGGAGAAGTCTTGTTATAAGTAATCATGTGAAGTTAGTATTTGATCGATATTTGGATAATGTGTATGTTGTTTCTTCTCTTAGTGGCGTCGTGTGAACATTGACTACATGAAACTTCACCATGCTATCGGCCTAAGGGAAGACATTGTGTACTAATAAATACATGATGGGTTGCGAGAGTGGCAGAAGCTTAAACCCTAGTTTATGCGTTGGTCAATAAGGCGTTGATTTGGATCCACATGTTTCATGCCATGGTTATATTTATCTTAATTCTTCTTTCATAGTTGCAGATGCTTGCAAGAGGGGGTAATCATAAGTGGGTTGATTGTTGAAGTAAGAACAACACCTTAGCACCGGTCCACCAACATATCAAATTATCAAAGTAACAAAAATGCGAATCAACTCAACACACTACAACAAGAACCCCCATATAGCAATGCATAGTTTGCAACGCTTTGAGAATGCGCTGCAATATATCATCGTTCCAATGCATATATACATTGGCAAGGACATTCGTTGTCGTTGTATGGACAACAACGAATGCCATATGTTGTAGTTTTGTGTTGCTATGTGTTAATGGACGGGAGGAACAGATCTCCTCTCATCTAGAATTCTGACTCGTAGGCCCTTTAAATAATAATAACGTTTTTTGTTTCCCTTATTTATTGGTTATATTGTTTTCTTTTCCAATAAATCGTATAATAATGTAAGCATCAGCTACCTAGAATTATGTGAATCTAAACCTCGCTGCCGAGGAATCCCGCTGTGACCTGTGAGAACATGCCGCCGCCGAGGAATCCCACCTCCCACCGTTGCCCCCGATTTATACCTGAGCCCTAAGGACGCCAAACTACCCTCCACCTCCACCCTCTCAGGCCGCTTCTGCTTGCTGCGCCGCCACCGAGCCATCTCACTTCCATCGCCGGCCCCAAGCCCCCTGCCCATACTGCAGGCCCGACCGTCCAAAGCCCCTCCCACGCCGCCATACCTTGCTACCCACGCTGCGAACGCCATGCTGACACTACTCTCCCTGGATCCCTGCACCTAGCAGCGCTGCGAGCAGTCGTATGCCAATCGCCGCCTCACCTGACGTTGTACGAGCGAAGTGCCCCTGCATAGGTGACCTTCCCTCACCCTCTTCATCTCTTGTCTGAAACAGACATTTATTCCGCTGGTTATAAGAACTGAATCACCTGTGATTCATATCTTTGTCTGAAAGTGTGAAGATAAATACAGATTTATTCTTGTACCCGATAAAAAACTGAGACCTAAAATGAACTTGATGCAAGTGAAGTCAATTAAGTATATCTATCTAGCATAATCATCTACTATCATATTGAACAAGTCATATTAACAGACTGAATTTGTAGATGCATCTATATAAGTCAATTCAGTCAAAGTTCGATCATGAGGTCCTACCAATTTCGTGTAATAGGCTATGCATCGATTAGTAGAAAACCTGCACCAAACTGTAGCATGCATGTTCGGTTTCATTAGTTTGTAGTTTTGAAAAAGAATATTTTGGTGTAGTGTTGTTGATCATGTAGTCCTATTACTATAAAATGTATTCTTCTATTGACAAACTAGTCATGCCCATTGGGAAATATATGGATTATATACATGTCCTTGTTGGTTGAGAGAAAATTTATTGTTAGGGTAGTACGATCATGCTGTAAAAGGACTCTGAAAAACATGAGCTATTTTGTTTTCTCTTTCAGAATTTTTGTCACATCTGTACCATCGACCAGTAGTCTGAAAATTGCCGCCTACACCAACACCAAAGACACGGCCCAGCATAGGTATAGCTTCTCGCCCTTTTCATCTCTTGTATGATCTTATCTACTTCATATTTGGAAAATATTTTTGTCCTTGATGATGAAGTTCGCTAGAATAAGTCTAAGTTTGATATTTTTATGGTCTCCTTATGGTTGTTAGACATAACTTGTCTTGATCGGTAACTGGAAAATCAGATTAAGTAGAATTCAAACTTACAATGACAATTAAACCCTATATTGCAGAGTGGCGATGGATGTACAAATCACGAAGGAAATTTTGTGTTATCCTAGAGGAAGTAGCTGGTACTTGGCTGGCGTAGATGGTTTTTTGGAATTTGCATAAAAAGATAAGACAGAAGATACCACGATCCTTTGTCCATGTGAAGAATGCGTGCTCACTTCTTTGCTGTCAAAGGATGATGCCCGTCATCATTTGATCTATAATGGAATTCTTCAGAGTTATGACAAATGGGTTTTTCATGGCGAATCTGTAGATGAGAACAATGATGATCAGCAACCACAACCTCACAATGAAGAAATGCTTGCTAACATGCATGGGTTGATCAATGATGCTTTTAGGAGTATTTATGATGATGTGCCATTGAGTGAGAGTCCACATCCACCGAATCAACATGGACCAAATTTAGAAGCTGAGGAATTTTACAAATTGATCGATGATTCGAAGAAGCCTTTATGGTCGGGATGTGGATTATCAAAGCTATCATTACTTGTCATTTTTTTAATATAAAATCCATGAACAAATGGTCTGACAAGTCATTTGGAGATCTACTTGATACTCTACACATGGCCATTCCAAACGGAAATGAGCTGCCCCAGAATTTCTATGAGGCTAAGAAGACTTTCAAAATTTGGCCTAGATTATAAAAAAATTCATGCTTGCCCAAATAATTGCCAGCTTTTCTGGAAAGACACAGAGAATGATGATTTTTGCTCAATCTGCAAGGCCTCAAGGTGGAAAGATAAAGCACTGGAAACAAAGTTAACAAAGAAGGAAAGAAAAAAAGCAACACCATGCAAAGTTTAACGTTACTTTCCAATCAAGGATTGGTTGAAAAGATTGTTCATGTGCAAAGAGACAACACCTCTTTTGTGATGGCATGATGAAGAGTGCATTAAGGATGGTGCAATACGACATCCGGCCGATTCCCCAGCATGGAATGCTTTAGATGAAAGGTACTCAAATCTTGCATCTGATTGTCGTAATATACGGTTTGTCTTGAGCACTGATGGATTTAATCCCTATGGGATGCTAAGTTCTAGTTATAGTTGTTGGCCAGTTGTTTGGTAATATATAATCTGCCGCCATGGTTGTGCATGAAAGAATCTTATCTTTTGCTATCTTTGATAATTCCTGGGTCCAAAAGTCCAGGCGATAATATTCATGTCTTTCTCTAGCCACTTTTGGATGACTTGAAAGACTTATTTATGAATGGAATTCAGGCATATGATGTATCTAAAAATGAAACATTTACTTTGCGAGCAGTCATGTTATGGACTATAAATGGTTTGCCAGCTTTAGGAATGGTTTCTTCACATAAGGTGCATGGAGAATTTGCATGTCCACCATGCGGTGCAAATGCATGGTCCAAACAATTGGATCATGGAAAGAAATCATGCTTTATGGGTCACCACCGATTTCTGCCACCTGGTCATAAGTTTCATTTTGATGAAAAGTCTTTTGATGGAACAACAGAGCATAGAGCAGAGCCTAGAACATACTATGGATGTCAGGTCGAAGAAGAAATAAAGGCTCTTGGTGATTTTAAGCAGTCAAAAACTTATAACGGAATAAGTGGTCTATTTACATTACCCTATTGGGACTATAATCTCGTTCGTCATAATCTTGACGTGATGCACATAGAGAAGAACATGTGTGATAATGTTTTGGGCACACTTTTAAGTTTAGATGGGAATTCAAAAGATAATCTTTCTGCTCGTCTAGATCTTAAAGAAATGAATATTAGAGAGGATCTGCATCTAGAGAAACAACCTTCAAGCAAGTTTTATTTACCACCGGCATTATTTACCATGTCCAGAAGTGAGATAAAATTGTTCCTTGAAGTTCTTGAGTCTATAATGGTTCCCGATGGCTATTGTGGAAATATATCTAAATGTGTGAAGTCTGCTGAAGGAAAAATTTCTGGGCTAAAAACACATGACTGCCATGTCCTACTGCAAAAATGCATGCCTATCGCTTTAACGGGTATTCTTCCAGACCATGTCACAACAGTACTATTTGAATTATCTAATTACTTCTGAGGAATATGTTTAAAAGTTCTCCATGTAAATGAGCTTGATCGTTTGGAAGAATAAATTAGAATCACACTTTGTAAAATGGAGATGATATTCCCTCCTGGTTTTTTCACAATCATGGTTCATTTAGTTGTCGATTTAGCAATTGAATCTAAACTTGCTGGACCAGTTTGCTACCGTTGGATGTACTTTATTGAAAGGTAAAATTGTGGTGCTAAGAAAAGTGCAATATTTGCACAAGTGATGTCATATGAGACCTACTAAATTGATTTTTTTACATGTGTGCAGGTACCTTGGTAAATTGAAGTCATATGTTCGCAACAAAGATTACCCTGAGGGTTCAATTGCAGAATCATATTAGGCGGATGAGCGTATGGCCTTTTGTTCAAGATACTTAGAGGGTTTCTCTACTAAGCACAACCAACCATCAAGGAATCATAATAAACCAAATGAGAATGAATCTGCCATGTATGCAAATGAATCCACATTATTTCCTCCAGTAGGGAATCCATTGGGAAAACCACGCACCTACACGTTGAATGATATGGAGTCCGTACAAGCCCATAGATTTGTGTTGTACAACTGTGATGTTGTCACTCCATATCTCATGTAAATGTCTTACCTTAACTTGTTAGCATGTTGACTAATTTTTTGATCAAATTTTTTGTTTATATGTGTTGTAGAGCTCATGGTGCTGAACTGAAAAGGAAAAACCGCAACAAGCGCCTAGCAATAAAAACCATTGAGCACATGCATCATGCAAACTTGCCTAAATGGTTTAGAGATCATGTAAGTTCCCTGTTATTTGTTTTCTGATTTTGAGTTTATGTTATCTATGTTCCGTTGTTGGTGTAGGTAATGCAGCTAGAGCAGCAAAGGGGTACTGACAGCATTGGTGATGACATTAGATGGTTGGCTCGTGGTCCAATTGAGGTTGCACGAAGATACATAGGCTTCTGTACCCGTGGATATAGATTTAGACCCAGGCGTTATGACAAGAAGACTCAAAACAGTGTGATTGTCTTGACCGCAAGAACATCAAGTTATGCTTCTGCAGGTGATACTAACCCTATACTTGGAGATGTCATCTAATATGGAAAGATAGTGGACATAATTGAGTTGGATTATTATAGAAATTTTTTGGTGGTCCTATTCAAATGTGAATGGGTTAATAGTACTAAAGAAAAGGAAGTAATAAAGGATAGGTTTGGTCGTACGCTTGAGAATTTTTCACAGCAAGTCCATAGTGGTGAGAAGATAGATGATGAGCCTTTTGTATTTGCCAATCAAGTTGACCAAGTTTTCTATATGAAAGACCGTACAAATCCTGGATGGTCATTTGTGACGAAGGTGACTCCTCCAGACAATTTTGACATGGGAATCTGGGTGACCTTTTTGACACTGCACATGGGAATGAAATGTGGACTAGAAGACATATAGAAGGAACAACTGTAGATCCTATTGCAAGTTCTGATCCTGAAGCTTTGGACTAAATGAAAGGTTTGCTTCTAATGTCTTGTTTTCCCCTGCTAGGTATGAAAATTATAGCTTATCTTTACAATACTGTGAGATCTACAATTTTCTTAATGAAAGATAATATTTATGTAGTTGATGCTCGGGATGAAGTCAATTTCAGAATAATGCTGCCCCACAACCGCAAGAGCCAGACATAGAAGAGATCAAGAATAGTGAACCTACTGAACTGGAAGGAAACACATTAGCAAGTGATCTGCCAGGAGAAAATGTGAAGGATACTGAAGCCGTGGAAACATAAGCAATCAACGACAGCACTGATGCAAACAACATTGAGCTAACTGAAGATGTGTCTCTTTCTGAATGTTGTGTGTGTCTGAATGTTGTGTCTTTCTGAATGTAGTTTCCATGTGTTTCGCTTCATAGAATTAGTTGCACCCAAAAATCATGGTGGATTAATTAACATTGGAAATGCTGGTTTTGTAGTTTATCCGTGCAAAATACACAAGTTGCTGTGGCGCTGTGCGAGGCATGGTCTCACTGCCGAGCATGGATAGGGCCGATGACATGTGTGGCCTAGCACTGGAGCTGTCCTGGACACACAATAGCCCAACATGGACGCACTTGGACACTTCGTCGAGCGAATAGCTCCCCGTGATGGCTGCGTCCATGAAATCCCAAGCTCTCCCATCTGCCCACAAGTTCCATCCAGTGGTGGAGCTAGATTTTGCATCACTTGGTCTGATGGTGAACTTATTAAGCAAAGCTAATAGACCATGGCTCATGGCTAATGAGCCACGCTTGTTGATGCCATTACAGGAGGCTGCTTATGTAGCTAGCGGAGGTGGTGGAGATGGCGACGAGGAAGGGGAGGTTGAGAATGTTTGAGACTGTCTTTGGAATGGGTCATGATGGCCCTTAGCAGGTCCATTGCAAAATCCCGAGTCAATATCAGACTGGAACATGTCCACAAACAGCTGTTGCAGCTCCTCAAAGCTCTCCTGCCTCTGCAAATCCAAAGGCTCATTATTATTGTCATGTTTTCAATGGATGAAGACAGTCCATTTATTGTCATGTTTTCAATGGATGAACAGAGTCCAGTTATTGTCATGTTTTCAATGGATGAACAGAGTCTAGGATGAGTCATATGACGGAAAGTGTTTCCCCTAAATAAATACATCTTTGGCTTTCTTTGTGTACTCTGCACTAAATAAATACATAGAGATCGCAGTAGTTTTCTTTGTGTACGCTCGTAAATGAATAAATAGACAAGCATCATTGGCTGCACTAAATAGTGTTAATTCGTACGTACATATTGATGTTTCCCTGTCAAATTGGTTTATGCGGGTGTGATTCAGAGGAACATATTGGTGTTTCATTTACATTTTTTCAGGTTGTGAGTTGGTTTTCCTCCTAGAGTTGATATGACACGAAGTAAACTACATCTTGTTGAATGCAATGATGAATAAATGACTGAGGAACATATTGAACATGAGAATACCATGTGCAAAGATGTTGAGTCATCTCATGTTCAACCATCATCTTGTAATGTTGAAGAAGGCTTGAATGATAGTGATGATGAAGAGTACCAGGACGACACTTTTGCTAATGAACAAGGTAATTACCTTTTGACACTACGCTAGACATTCTGAAAAATTAGAATTAGAATCAGCATTGCAGTACCATCTTCTCCAAAATAGAACTGAATTAGAATTACAAATGTTTTGGAAATTTATGCATGATTAGATGAAAATGGAGAAACAACCAAGCATGGGAGGAAAAGGCTAAAAGAAACATGGAATCTTCCAAAAGGACAGAGAATTGTGGTCCAGTGCAATGATATAAACCAACCAATTGGAAAGGAAGCTGCACATCTTGGGAATTTTCTTGGCACAGTTGCTAGGAATGGAAAACTGTGTAGTTTGAGCTACAAGGACTGGAGAAAGTTAATAGGAGAGAGAGAAAAAATGACAAATGAACAAAGAAACAAAAGGGATATACTAGCGCAAGTAAAGGTATATTCAGAGTACATTAAATCTCTTTTGCTGACATCATTATGCTTTGCATACTAGCATTATCATAAACATAGTTTTATTTGAAATGTAAATGAGATTTCTTTACCCTCCTCGCATGGAAAATATTATCTTAAAAAAAGTTGGAGATAGATGGAGGGAACATAAGTCAGATTTGAAAGCATTATACTTTGATGCAAATAAGAGCATGGAAGCGAATAACACCAATGTTCCAATGGGTGTGATTATGGACCAGTGGATTACTCTTATCAGTAATTGGATGACCCCAAAGGCACAGGTATGTATACTGTCACCAGATTTGTTATATACATGTTCCTCAGTCATGGTGCAAAATTCTGAAAAATACTTGTGCATATATTATACAATTGTTTGATAGGGGATAAGTGAGACAAATAGGAGAAATTGTGCGATGAGGAAGTCCAAACACACGTCTGGAACTAAGAGTTTTCCACGAGTTCGAGAAGAGCTGGCAGTTTATGAGAACTCAAACTATATGCATGTACATCCCATTTGTACTGCAGGTATTTAATAAGTTAACCATTTGACCAATAGAGACTAAAGGATCCAGAAAAGAAGTACCCACACAAGGATGTCTTATACATTCATACTCATAAGCATAAAAGCGACAAGAAAATGAATGAACAAGTGGTATAGTATCGACACTTCTATTGAAAATTAGAGTGTTGTTTAGCACATTGTTTTGACATACACTATTCATGTATATAGGTTGATTTGAAGGAGCGTATAGCTGAGAATCCATCTTTAGTAGATACTAGTAGAGGAAAGACAACATGGAAAGGAGATGTTTTGAATGCGGTACTTGGCGCAGACAAGCCTGGACATATTCATGGCCTGGGACGTGTTCCGGATCCAAATCAAGTCTTTGATGTGTCAACTTCACGCCACTTTCAGAATATACACCTTAGTTCATTGTAGGATACATCGAATGAAGATCTTTTGGCTATTAGACTGAAGATGGAGAAGCTAGAGAACAAAGTGGAAAAGCAAGACGCTGAGATTTTGGAACTAAAAGCGAAGAACAAAAACTCCGAAGGACAGGTAAATTCGAAGAATTTATCCATTATTCAATATATGTACTAATTCTTAGGTAGTAGTTACAGGGTTCTTTGGATCAGATATCTGCATCTCAATATGTTCCTTCTATTGCCAAGACAAATTCAAAAAGAAAAGTATGTGTCTTTAGAAAGGTATAATAAATATTTTGAAGCCATTTTACAATTATGTTCTTAATCTAGTTTGGTTTCAATGGATAGAGAATTTATGGCGACGGTCATAGTGAACAACTCCGTACTGTTGGGAAGCAGAATAATGTGATGGTAGTGTCTGGATGCATTAATACATTTCTGTTTTCTTGTTAAAGAAATTAATCATCTCTTGACATTCATTACAGAGAAAGAAAACATTTCTCAAAGACATGGAGATGCAACCATCATACAAACGTCCTTGTATGGATGAGGTATGATCATTGATATATTGTTTGGAATCATACATGGTTGAGTACAAATTTGGAATTACTCACACATTTTTCCACTACGATTTTTTATTCTTGTTCTCACGAATCTGATAGTATATCTTTTGTCACAAAGCGATGAAACTTTGGTCCATGATGAAAATGTTCAGCAAGAGTGGGAAAACACTAGTGTAGATAAGGTTACTAACTCCTTCCCTTTCTGAACTTATACCAATGGCAAGAATCTTGAGAAGATTACCGTACAAACTTTTATGATGATACATCAATGAAATCAGATATAAAACAATAGATACTCATTGCGTAGCTGTTGTTGCTTATTTATTCTCAACTCTGAATCTTTTCAAAAAGAGAAATTGTTTATCCTTACAATGCTCTTCATTATTCAATACATGTACTAATTGTTAGGTTCTCGTTACATGATTCTTTTGGTCGGAAGTCTACATCTCAAGATGCTCTTTTTGTTGGCAATACATATTCAAAACAAAAAGTACTTATCTCTAGAATATAACAATAATAAATTCCAAGTCATTTAGATAAATATGCCCAGTTTCTTATTTTGTTTCAATCGACACAGAGTATACAACGTCACTCGTAGTCAACAACTTGGTATTGTTCTGAAGAAGAAGAATGTGATGGTAGCGTATGCATGCATTAATATATTTCTGTTTTCTTTTAGAGAAATTAATCACCTCTTGCCATTCATTACAGAGCAAGGAAAAGTTTATATATGACATGGAGATGCAACTATCAAACAAACGCCTTTCTATGGATAAGGTATGTTCATTTATGTATAGTTTGGAGTCCAATATGGTTGAGCAACAATCAATTGTTACTTACTCGTCTCATGGTAGGAATGTTTATTACAATTCTTCCAAATCTTATGATATATCTTCTGTCATAGAACAAAGATACTTCTATACATGGTGAAAATGTGCAACAAGAGAAGGAAAACTCTAGTGCAAATAAGGTTACTGCACTACATATCTTCTAATCTTCTAAAGCTTATTTTCACAATGCATCTCTACTCTCATTTGTCAAGATTGTTTTTGCACATTTCCAGTGCGGACGCATGCTAGAAATGATGTCTGACATATATAACAATTTCAATATTGAGTAAAACTATCCGAGATAACAACCTAAGAGATAAAGTGCAGCCACTTTCACCAAGATGAAAAATCCCTTCACATTGTTATTTCAGTCTTTCTTTTGCGTAATGATGTAGACATCATATATGAATATTTGATCGAAAATGCTTCACATACGACATTTCTCGTCCGATAAACGTACGATGGTTCGATCGTACATTAGGGATGCTCGTGGTTCCTAATTAAGACTGGCCCATGACCCACGGTCTAGACCAAACCCAAAACCCATATTAGTGTACTGTTCTGTAACCCCTCAAAACTACCATTCTTCAACGCTATGTGTCGCTATGTTCTGTATGACCAAAATATTTTCTGAAATATCATATTCATTCAGTAACTTTATACTAATGGATCAAATATGTTTACATTGTCCATTGCAGTATATAGCACAGCCACAGTATAATAGCTAGATTCAGACATGCTGCCTTGGTCAAGATAAATGTGGTCTTGGGCACTAAATTTCCTAGCTATTACCTCAAGCTTGTGCTTTTACCAAGATTATGCTTTTACCAATCACATCTCCTATGGATCCATCTCATATGGATCTGATTTTGCTGAAATTTTTTAGATAGCAGCGGTAGATGCTAGAGGACTCCGTCCATTGCCTGAGCAAAGGGATAAGGAAAGCTTGCTTTCTAAACAAAGAAAACAGAGTAATTTTCTATATAAGAGGTGGGGCATACCAGGATAGAAGAGGAAGTATGATCCAACCTGGCCCAAACCCAAACCCATTGCATGTACGAAGTCGTTCCGCCTCCATCACCCCGCTTGTGGTAATTCGCTGCCACGTAGCATTGGATGTTTATCGTACGAGAAACGTCGTACGTGTAGCACCGCCGATATTTAATTGTGATTCATCATGTGTACGTATATAGATTTAGACAGCATATATGAATATTTAATTGTGATTCATCATGTGTACATATATATTCAGTTTTTCCTTCTTAAGTTATTCTGATTATTTTGCATCTTGCCATTAGCATGGTGGCCAGAGCATTAGTAAGATGTCAAGATGAGGTAACGCAACAAAGAATGCCAATGTATGACATACATCTCCTAAATCTTATTATTCTCCCTTTAAGTTCTTGGGCTTTAAGTATATTGCATACTCATGTTGCATAAAATATCTACAGAAACAACAATGCAGTACAACAAATTGCATGGGTGCCGACTCGATAGATGTATGGGTATTAAGTTTATGTTACACATGATTATGTGCATGTTTCAAATTGCTTATAGTACAAATGGATTTCTCGTTTACGAACTGATTGGCACTATAGTATTTTCGAAGAGCTTGGGAAATCCAAACAAGAATGTGGCTCTTGGTACACTCCAAAGCACTGACCCAGAATACAAAGTTGAGGGTGTTCGTCTTGGTAATCAATTCTAGGCAGTGCGAATTGATGCTACATTGGCAAAATCAGAACCATTGATACGACCTCTAAAGAAGGTCAACATTATTGGTCATGCAGTAGGATTAATTATTGTATGGCCTTCAACCTTTGTATGTTCTTCCTTCTTTAATTTTACCACTCTTAGCCTTGTTTTCTATACAATAACTTGTTGCTATCATTTCTTTATTATTGTAGATTGCCAAGATAAATTGATGATGCATGGCCCAGATGTTGATTGCAAGGTGGAGAATGGGGCTCCTATTCGATGGACTTACGATGTGTTTTAGGATGTCATCTCTAGTGTGGATATTTCAAACATTATGTTTTAGAATGGTTGAGGCATTGATGGAAACGTCCAGACTTAGCTATTATTTTAGTATCTCATTGCATCCTTTGGATCATGTTCTTTGTAAAGCAACAAAGTCAAATTAATATATGAGACCTTTATGTTTGTTATATTGTGGCTCCATGTATTGTCAGCACTAACCATATCATTCTGATAAAAATATATGGAATCACATTTCATAAACTTTAGAAACACCTCTATATGTTGCAATGATCTGTTGTGTCCATTTGGAAATCCTATTGTACAATGCAGCGAGCAACACATACAAAGTGTTGTTAGAATCTAGTTATATACGTTGCCAGCCTGCAACGTTTTTTCATGCCGTTTACCAACGCATTTATATACGTTGTTGTAGGCCCTTCCAATGCCACCTACGGCAACACATATTAATCTGTGCATGTAGGCGTTAGCAACACTTATATGGACATACAACAGAACATCAATACATTGCTGAAAGGGGGTTCTTGTTGTAGTGACATGATGAACATGAGTAGACAGAAATTTCCATGTGTCCTTGGGAGCGCTTCTTCATATTAGCTTGTCCTTTGCTATAAAAATGATTGGGATATCTTGCTTCGCAGTTGCTACTATTGTTACTTGTCAATTGTTACGAATTGTCTTTCTACAAAAAAACTATCATTGTTATTCATAGTACTTGTAGAGAATACCTTCCTGAAACTGCTTATCATTTCCTTCTACTCCTTGTTGGGTTTGACACTCTTACTTATCGAAAGTACTACAATTGGTCCCCTATACTTGTGGGTCATCAATCACTTATGATTACAATAATAAGGTGTGGGGACCCCGACTAACAAGTCGAGATCGCCGATTGAACATTCTCAGTCATCCCAGAGATCAATGCTCACCGAACGCACATATACTAAATAATCAGAGTCTCACATCCAAGTACCGAGTTATTACATCACATGACCGAACGATCAAGTTCACAAGGTTGGGCCTAAGGTCAAATCATACTGACACAACTAATAGCGGAAATCATAGGGGCTAAGCGGGTGCCCATGCCATCAAGCCTACACCGACAGGCATTCTGACTCGGAAATGTCCTAGTTCGCAGGGGAGTCTCCGAAGACGTACGCATCTCCAAACTCCGAACCTTCCATGTCTGGTCAATAATATAACCAGTGGCAAGCCAATGACTACTTTTGAATGTACTCGCAAACAGCCCATGATATGAACAATGACAGTGAAGGATAACAATAACATGCATATTTGGTAGAACTCATCATGGTGGAATGATCATGAATATGCATCAAGTTAAAGAATTACTTTTGAAGAACATGTTACAGATATAATTATATATCTGCCGAGGGCTGAGCAATCCGGGCTCACATTATATGCCAAGTCACCAAACTTGGTTATATCATCATTTTTTTATATTGACTCCATTTACGACAAACTCACACACACTGGGTTTATGCAGAAACAACTGGACGTAGTTTAAGCACGATTACCCAACTATCCTTGACCGTGGACACGGCTATTCGAATAGTTATACACTCTGCAGAGGTAGTACGCTAGACCCACGAGATCCGGGAAACTTCCGAGTCATCCACGACTCGCGGTATATAACATACCCTAGGTAAGTACCCGATCAATGCCTTTCCCCTGACGATACTAGACAAAGAGGTCCACTCGATTGGCACCTAGCCCACATGTTGTACGTCTTACGTGCATCGACTCTGGACAGTATCAACCATGCGGGGACCAACAGTGTGCCTGGAACACATAAAAATGGCATAGTCGCCCTACCTGGCACGACCCCATCACGAGAGTGACCACACATCACTCCCGCCACTAGTAATGTGGCACTTTGCTAGCACCGACCAGAGTAATCAACATAGCCCCGTCGCATAAGGGGTAACGTGGGCGTACATGTAAGGTTGGGATAGTCGACACATCATAAATCTATTCCCATTTTCAAAACCATACTCACACAAATACCCGGTGCACCACTTCACCAAAAGTGGCCACCTAACTCATCATCACCCTCGGGCATTAGTGGCACCCGACGGGGTTTTCTTAAATCTTTGATTTATACCAACAACATGCTCATGCTACTATTACTCTAGCTTTACTTGTCAACATGATACAAGCATGACTCTCCTAGGTGGTAGGATCAAGCTTAATGCATGTGCTCCGGAGGAGCCATCGGTAACATCACATCAATGATTTACCGGCACTTATGATCTTATGCAACAGAAATACTTGCTACTCTAGCATGCAATATAACATATGCTCAGTCATGGTCAAAGGGTTGCTTGCCTTGGTCAGCTAGGTATCCGGGGTCTTCGAGGTCTTTCGCTCCGATTCCCTTGTCACACGGATTTTCTATTGTCGTCAAAAGAATAAATAAGAAATAGCTCACTCAAAAACAGATCACAAAGTCAATCTAAAAATGTTATTTATTACTGATAAATCTAAGTTGTTATTTTGAAAAATATTTGCCTCTGATTCAAATGAAGGAACATTATTAAAATCAACCAAACTGAAGCAAAACTGTTCCAGTTTAGTCCTTTTTATTATTATAAAACAGAATAGTTGCTGAAGAATTCATCCAATGGTCTCATTAAATACTCTATATTTTTAGAAGAATATCTGTGGAAAAATTATATTTTTACAAAAAAAATGGGCTAAGTCCGTGGCCTGGCTCGGCCTCGAACTGGGTCGGCCCAAGGCCAGCCGACAGCCTGCCCAGCTGCGCGCGCCGTCAGGTTCGAACCTGATGTGCGGGGCCCGCGGTCAGCGGCTGCGGGCAGCGAGGGGGAGAGAGCTGGGCCACCGACATGTGGGGCACACCTGTCGGGGTCGTCCTCTACCTCTGGCCAGAGAGGAGGAAGAGCTCGCCGGCGAGGCTGCCGACATTCTAAAGCCCCAACGAAGATAAAAAATGGGTTCGGCTCGTCACCGCCTACCTGCTGGTGGTCGGAACAATGAGGGAGAGGCACGGGTTCACCGGCGACGAGGAGGCAGAGGGTAGCTAGGGGCACGGGAATGCTTGGGAAAGTTGGGGAAAGCTTCCTGAGGTCGAGGGGATTAGTTTGGTGGGTCGAGGGATGAAGGAGCCGTCATGTAGCCGGAGATCGACCGGAGCTCCGAGGCGGAGGGGCCTCGGTCGATCTCGGGCACCGGGCAAGCTGGTCGGTTTCCTGGTATCGCACCAAGGGATTGATACGTCTCCAACATATCTATAATTTTTTATGGTTTCATGCTATTATCTTGTCAAACTTTGGATGTTTTGCATGCTTTTTATTTATTTTCTGGGACTAACTTATTAACTCAGTGCCAAGTGCCAGTTCCTGTTTTTCCATGTTTTTGACCCCTTTCTGAGGAGATTTTGACACGAAGTCCAAACAGAAGAAAATCCCCGAAAAGATTTTTTCTGGAACGGAAGAAGATCGGAGGACTTGGGAGCCAAGCTAGAAGAGCCCCAGGGGCCCCACTAGCCCCCACCCCGAGGCCAAGGGGGGGCCACGACATGCAGGCTTGTGGGCCCCCTGGAGGTCACCTGACCTAGAACTTGCGCCTATATATTCCCAAATATTCCCAAAAAAATCAAGAGACGATCGCAATTACTTTTCCGCCGCTGCAAGCTTCTGTCTCCGCAAGATCCCATCTGGCACGTCCTGGTGCCCTGCCGGAGGGGGATTCGGACACGGAGGGCTTCTTCATCAACACCATGACCTCTCCGATGATGTGTGAGTAGTTCACCACAGGCCTACGGGTCCATAGCTAGTAACTAGATGGCTTCTTCTCTCTCTTGGATCTTCAATACAAAGTTCTCCATGATCTTCATGGAGATCAATCCGATGTAATCTTCTTTTGCGGTGTGTTTGTCGAGATCCGATGAATTTGTGGATTTATGATCAGATTATCTATGAATCCTATTTGAGTTTATTCTGATCTCTCTTATGCATGATTTCATATCCTTGTAATTCTCTTCGAGTTGTGAGTTTTTTCTGGCCAACTAGATCTATGATTCTTGCAATGGGAGAAGTGCTTGGTTTTGGGTTCATACCGTGCGGCGACCTCACCCAGTGATAGAAGGGGTAGCAAGGCACACATCATGTTGTTGCCATCAAGGGTAAAAATATGGGGTTTTCATCATTGGTTTGAGATTATCCCTCTACATCATGTCATCTTGATTAAAGCGTTACTCTGTTCGTCATGAACTCAATACACTATATGGGGTAGCGAGGCACGCATCATGTTGTTGCCATCAAGGGTAAAAATATGGGGTTTTCATCATTGGTTCGAGATTATCCCTCTACATCATGTCATCTTGCTTAAAGCGTCACTCTGTTCGTCATGAACTCAATACACTAGATGCATGTTGGATAGCGATCGATGTGTGGAGTAGTAGTAGTAGATGCAGAAAGTATCGATCTACTTGTCTCGGACGTGATGCCTATATGTATGATCATTGCCTTAGATATCGTCATGACTTTGTGCGGTTCTATCAATTGCTCGACAGTAATTTGTTCACCCACCGTATTACTTTCTATTTTGAGAGAAGCCTCTAGTGAACACTACGGCCCCCAGGGTCTACTCCACACCATATTTTCATCCTTACACTTTTTACTTCGTTGCACTTTCCGCCTTCAAATCTCACTTTGCTAACAATCTTGAAGGGATTGACAGCCCCTTTGAAGCGTTGGGTGCAAGCTTGTTTGTGTTTGCGTAGGTACTCTGGACTTGACAAGACCCTCCTTCTGGATCGATACCTTGGTTCTCAAACTGAGGGAAATACTTACTGCTCCTGTGCTGCATCACCCTTTCCTCTTCAAGGGAAAAACCAATGCAAGCCCAATCTCCGTCAACGTGTCAATTTTTGGCGCTGTTTTTTTAAAAGTAGCAGAAGGATTTCTAGCGCCGTTGCCGGGGAGGAAGGTCAAGTCAAGAACCCATCCAAGTAGGTGTCGCAAACTCATCTCTTGCATTTACTTTGTTTGCCAGTTTCCTCTCGTTTTCCTCTCCCCCACTTCACCAATTTGCCTTTTTCGTTCGCCTTTTCATTTTCCATTTTCGTTCACCCTTTTTCTCTCCTGCTCTTTGTTTGCTTTTGTGCTTGCTTGCTTGCTGAAGTCACCATGAATGAAAACACCAAACTTTGTGACTTCTTGAATACTAATAATAATGACTTTATTAGTAATCTGATTGCTCCCACCACTAGAGCGGAGTCATATGAAATCAATGCCGCTTTGCTGAATCTTGTTATGAAAGAGCAATTTTCTGGCCTTCCTAGTGAAGATTCCGCATCCCATCTCAATACCTTCATTGAGCTTTGCGATATGCAAAAGAAAAAAGAGGTGGATAATGACGTGATTAAATTGAAGCTTTTTTCCTTTCTCGTTGCGAGATCGCGCAAAAACTTGGTTTTGTTCTTTGCCCAAAAATAGTATCGATTCTTGGGATAAGTGCAAAGATGCTTATATATCCAGGTATTTTCAGCCGGCTAAGATCATCTCTCTCCGTAATGATATCATTAATTTCAAGCAACTTGATCATGAACATGTTGCACAAGCTTGGGAGAGAATAAAATTAATGATTAGAAATTGTCCCCCTCATGGCTTGAGCCTTTGGATGATTATTCAAATCTTTTACGCTGGCTTGAATTTCGCTTCTAGAAATATCTTGGACTCTGCTCAGGTGGAACTTTCATGGAAATCACGTTAGGAGAAGACACAAAGGTCTTAGACAACATCATGACAAACTACTCTCAATGGCACAACTAAAGGTCACCTACTAGTAAGAAGGTACACGCTATAGAAGAAATTAGCTCGTTGAGTGCTAAGATGGATGAGTTAATGAATTTGGTTGCTAGGAATTACTTTGGCAACAACAACGCTTTTAGAGGAAACTATGTCTTTGTCTTCTTTGATTGAGAGTAGCAACGCTAGCTTGGACGTTAATTTTGTTGGTAGGAATTACTTTGGCAACAACAACGCTTTTAGAGGAAACTATGTTCCTAGGCCTTTTCCTAGTAACTCTAATAATTTTGGCAACTCCTACAACAATACTCATGGAAATTACAATATATTACCCTCTTATCTAGAGAGTAATATCAAAGAGTCAATCAACTCTCAAAAGATTTTCAATGCGTCCACAGAGGAAAAACTACTCAACATTGACGATTTGGCTAAAAGCGTGGATAGGATTTCTTGTGATGTTGATGCTTTGAAAGTTATATGTGCTCCTCCAAAAATCAACAAGGATGAAACTTTGAAATCTATGCGTGTTTCCATGATTGAGATCCAAGAAAGAACCGCCCAAATTCGTGCTAGACATGAATGGCTTAAAAAGGCGTGTTCTCGTGATGATAATCACGAAGATCTTAAAGTGCTTGGTGTGACCCCATTGAATCTTTGTTTTCTTGTGTCAAACCTAATGATTATCGGGCTGGATATGAATCCACTTTGGTTGAAAAGTTCCCCAATGATTCGGAGTCCATCTACCATGATGATAAAAGCATTAAAAATGGAGTAGAAGACGTTAAAACTTTGAGTAGTAATGAAATTACTACCGGTGATTTCAAGGAATTCAATTATGATAGTTGCTCCTTGATTGAATGCATTTCTTTGATGCAATCCATGTTGAACTCTCCACACGCTTATAGCCAAAAAAAAGCCTTGTCGAAGCTATGATAAAAGCTCTTGAAGGGAAACTTGAATTGGAAGTCTCTATCCCTAGAAAGCTTCATGATGAGTGGGAACATACCATCAAAACCAAAATCAAAAACTATGAGTATAATGCTTTGTGTGATTTGGGTGCTAGTGTTTCTGCGATTCCAAAGTCTTTATGTGTTGTTCTGGGTTTTAATGAGATTGAAGAGTGTTCTCTTAATTTGCATCTTGCTGATTCTACTGTCAAGAAACCCATGGGAAGGATCAATGATGTTCTTATCATTGCAAATAGGAACTATGTACCTATGGATTTCATTGTACTTGACATTGATTGCAATGCTACATGACCTATTATTCTTGGTAGACTTTCCTAAGGACTATTGGTGCTATCATCGATATGAAGGAAGGGAATATTAGATTTAAATTTCCTTTAAGGAAGGGCATGGAACACTTTCCTAGAAATAAAATGAGATTTCCTTATTAATCCATGATGAGGGCCACTTATGGTTTGAGCACCAAAGACCACCTATGCGTAGCTAAGGGCGTTAAACAATAGCACTTGTTGGGAGGCAACCCAGTGAATTTATCTTTTTCTTTCTGTTTTGTTGCATCCACACTTTCATAATTCTGTTGTGATTGTGTTTCTTTTTGTGTTTGAGCCAAGAAAAACCTTTACGATTAGTCTTGGTAATGGTTGTTTGATCCTGCTGGAAAAAGACATAAATTTTTCGCTCACGAGATGATATTTAATTTTTATTCAGAAAGAGCTTTTGAGTTGATTATTTTTGCTGCTGATTGATATGCTTTTCCCCAGACCGTCGTAATTGTTTAGATTTTGTGAAGTAACAGAAGTGTACGAAGTATACAGATTGCTACAGACTGGTCTATTTTTGACATATTCTATTTTTGTTGAGTTGGTTGCTTGTTCTGATGAAATTATGGTTAGTATCGGGCGGTACTAGCCATGTTAAATTGAGAATACAGTAGCCCATCATCAATATAGATGGAATTCAAGTTTGTTACAGTACCAAAAGAAGTAGTAGTTTGTTTTCTTGTACTAATGTTATCACAAGTTTTTGTTTAAGTTTTGTGTTGTGAAGTTTTCAAGTTTTGGGTGATGTTCTCATGGACAAAGAGATAAGGAGTGGAAAGAGCTCAAGACTGGGGATTCCCATGGAATCCCAAGCCAAACTCAAGGACACCAAAAAGCCTAAGCTTGGGGATGCCCCGGGAAGGCATCCCCTCTTTCGTCTTCAATCCATCGGTGACATTACTTGGAGCTATATTTTTATTCACCACATGATATGTGTTTTGCTTGGAGCATGTTGTATCTTAGGAGTCTTTTCTTTTTGTTGTGTCACAATCATCCTTGCTGCACACCTTTTGAGAGAGAGAGACATGCACTCATCGTGATTTTGCTAGAATGGTCGTTGCGCTTCACTTATATCTTTTGAGCTAGATACTTTTGCTCTTGTGCTTCACTTATATCTTTTGAGCTAGATACTTTTGCTCTTGTGCTTCACTTATATCTTTAGAGCACGGCGGTGCGTGATTTGGTAGTTGGCTTAGGCTATGAAAGTAGTCCCATGTGCTAGGTACCCAAAGAGGATACAAAAACCTCCATCTTCATGTGCATTGAGTAGAAAGAGAAGTTTCGATTCCTCTCAATTAGTTTTGAGATATGGGTTCGGTAATATTGAGAGTTATGTTAGTAGGGTGTTGTGAATCTAGAGATACTCGTGTTGGAGTTAGTGATTCCGGTAGCATGCACGTATGGTGAACCGCTATGTTAGGAAGTCGGAGCATAATTGATCTATTGATTGTCATCCTTTGTGTTGAGGACGGGATCACGCGATGGTTTACATCTACCAACCCATCCCCTCGGAGTATGCGTTTAGCACTTTGTTTTGATTACTAACAAAAACTTTCACAATAAGTATGTGAGTTCTTCATGACTAATGTGAGTCCATGGTATAGATGCCCTTTCACCTTCCACCTTTGCTAGCCTCTCTAGTGCCGTGCAATTCTCGCCGGTACTCAAACCCACCAAATCCTTCCTCAAAACAGCCACCATACCTACGTACTATGGCATTTTCATAGCCATTCCGAGATATATTGGCATGCAACTTCCACCGTTCCGTCTCATGACTTGTGTCATCACAACCATATTGCCATTGCATGATCGTACTAGATCGTTGCACGTCCCGCTACACTGCCGTAGGCATTTCCTATGGAGTCATCATCTTTGTGATCTTTGAGCTGTGAGTAAATAAAAGTGTGATGATCATCATTATTAGAGCGTTGTCCCATGTGAGGAAATAAAAATAAAAAAAGAGGCAAAGAGAACAAAACAAAAAAAAGAAAAGAAAATAAGAAATAAAGAGAGGCCTAAGAGCCCCCAAAAAAGAGAAATGAGAGAAAAAGAGAGAAGGGACAATGCTACTATCTTTTTCCACACTTGTGCTTCATGTTAGCACCATGTTCTTCATGATTGAGAGCTTCTTGCTTTGTCACTACCATATGCTAGTGGGAATCTTCATTATAAAACTTCTCTTGTATATTCCAATGATGGGCTTCCTCAAAATTGCCCTAGGTCTTCGTGAGCAAGCAAGTTGGATGCACACTCACTAGTTTTCCTCTTGAGCTTTCACATACTTATAGCTCTAGTGCATCTCTTGTATGGAAATCCCTACTCAATCACATTGATATCTATTAATGGGCATCTTCATAGCCTATTGATACGCCGAGTCAGTGTGACCATCTCCTCCTTTTTGTCTCACAACCACAACCACACTCTATTCCACCTATAGTGCTATATCCATGGCTCACGCTCATGTATTGCGTGATAGTTATAAAAAGTTTGAGAAAGTAAGAGTGTGAAAACAATTACTTGGCCAATTCCGGGGTTGTGCATGATTTACATTAGTTGTGTGAGGACGATGGAGCATAGCCAGACTATATGATTTTGTAGGGATAACTTTCTTTGTCCTTGTTATTTTGAAAGTTCATGATTACTTTGCAAGTTTGCTTGAAGTATTACTCTTTTCATGTCAATAGCAAACTATTGTTTTGAATCTTACGGATCTGAACATTCATGCCACGTGAAAGAAGTTGCAAAGGAGAACTATGCTAGGTAGCATTCCACATCCAAAATTCATTCTTTATCACTTCCCTACTCGAGGACGAACAAGAATTAAACTTGGGAATACTTGATACGTCTCCAACGTATCTATAATTTTTGATGGTTTCATGCTATTATCTTGTCAAACTTTGGATGTTTTGCATGCTTTTTATTTATTTTCTAGGACTAACTTATTAACTCAGTGGCAAGTGCCAGTTCCTGTTTTTTCCTTGATTTTGACCCCTTTCAGAGGAGATTTTGAAACGGAGTCCAAACGGAAGAAAATCCCCGAAAAGATTTTTTCTGGAACGGAAGAACATCGGAGGACTTGGGAGCCAAGCCACAAGAGCCCCAGGGGCCCCACAAGTCCCCACAACGCGGCCAGGGGGGCCGCGCCATGCAGGCTTGTGGGCCCCCTAGAGGTCCCCTGACCTAGATATTGCGCCTATATATTCCCAAAAAATAAAGAGATGATCGCAATTACTTTTCATCCGCCGCAAGCTTCTGTCTCTGCAAGATCCCATCTGGGACACGTCCTGGTGCCCTGCTGGAGGGGGGATTCAGACACGGAGGCTTCTTCATCAACACCATGACCTCTTCGATGATGCGTGAGTAGTTCACCATAGACCTACGGGTCCATAGCTAGTAACTAGATGGCTTCTTCTCTCTCTTATATCTTCAATACAAAGTTCTCCATGATCTTCATGGAGATCTATCCGATGTAATCTTCTTTTGTGGTGTGTTTGTCGAGAGCCGATGAATTGTGGATTTATGATCAGATTATCTATGAATTTTATTTGAGTTTCTTCTGATCTCTCTTATGCATGATTTCATATCCTTGTAATTCTCTTCGAGTTGTGGGTTTTTTCTGGCCAACTAGATCTATGATTCTTGCAATGGGAGAAGTGCTTGGTTTTGCGTTCATACCGTGCGGTGACCTCACCCAGTGACATAAGGGGTAGCGAGGCACGCATCGTGTTGTTGCCATCAAGGGTAAAAAGATGGGGTTTTCATCATTGGTTTGAGATTATCCCTATACATCATGTCATCTTGCTTAAAGCGTTACTCTGTTCGTCATGAACTCAATACACTAGATGCATGCTGGAGAGCGGTCGATGTGTGGAGTAATAGTAGTAGATGCAGAAAGTATCGGTCTAGTTGTCTCAGACGTGACTTTGCGCGGTCTATCAATTGCTCGACAGTAATTTGTTCACCCATCGTATTACTTGCTATTTTGAGAGAAGACTCTAGTGAACACTATGCCCCCCAGGGTCTACTCCACACCATATTTTCAGCCTTACACTTTTTACATCGTTGCACTTTCCGTCTTCAGATCTCACTTTGCAAACAATCTTGAAGAGATTGACAACCCCTTTGAAGTGTTTAGTGCAAGCTTGTTGGTGTTTGTGCAGGTACTCTGGACTTGACGAGACCCTCCTTCTGCATCGATACCTTGGTTCTCAAACTGGGGGAAATACTTACTGCTCCTGTGCTGCATCAGCCTTTCCTCTTCAAGGGAAAAACAAACGCAAGCCCAATCTCCGTCAACGTCTCAATTTCAGGCGCTGTTGTTTGAGAAGTAGCAGGGATCGAGGCAAACCCAGTGAGGGTCAATGCCATAAACAAGATGAGCACGCCCACAACCCTCAAGGATATGCACAAGTTGGCGGGGTGTGTTATCTCCTTGGGTCGTTTCATCTCCAAGCTTGGCTAGCGGGCCCTGCCCTTCTTCAAGGTCATCAAAAGAAAGGGGCCCTTCAAGTGGACCCTGGAGGCCGACGCCGCCTTCGATGAGCTCAAGCATTACCTCACGAGCCTGTTGGTCATGGTGGCGTCTCGCCCTCGGGAGCCTCTGCTTTTGTACCTAGATAACGCCCCCACTCCGCTAGCGCCGTTTTGGTGGAAGTAAGGGAGGAGCAAACCAGCAAGGGTGCTACTTCGGGGAGCCTCGACGGCCCCCCACCCGCAGCGTCTGTGGGCCTGCACGACTCACGAGCTCCGATTCCCCCGCAAGCAGAGGGACCTAGGGCCCAGACTGAAGGATCGTGTCACGAGGAGCCCAGTCCTCCTGAGGCCCCGGTTCCTCCTCCGGACGAGGAAGCACCCCAACCTCCTGAAGTCGCCGACGAGCATGATGCCCCAAGCGGGCGCACCCTCATCGAGCACCTAGTGTACTTCGTCAGCATGGTACTGTGGGACGCGCTTCTTGTCGCCTCACGCAAGCCGCATCACTACTTTCAGGGACACCCGATCAAGATCGTCTCCGCCTACCCCTTAGAGAAGATCCTGCACAACCCAAACACAGCGGGAAGGGTCGCCGAATGGAACTTCGAGCTTGAGGCCTTCAACATTGAATTCAGCACGGCCAAGGTCTTGAAGGGAGCGTCCCTCGCTGACTTCGTGGCAGAGTTGACGGACGCACCGGACTGGGGGCTGGAAGGGAGCTAATCCCTTGTCCTCGGTGTGGAGGCACCCGAGGGATGGACCATGCACTTCGACGGAGCCTTCACGCGGAGAGGAGCAGGTGCTGGTGTCTTTCTCACTTCCCTGATGGGAGACAAGCTTTGCTACATCGTACAACTCTGCTTCCAGCGTGGAGAGAAGGTCTGCAACAACATAGTGGAGTACGAGGGCCTCATTGCCAGCCACAAGGCGGCGGTGGCCTTGGGGTTCTGGCGCCTCATCGTGATGGGAGACTCTCAGCTTCTCGTCAACTTCTCCAACAAAGCATACACACCCAAGGACGAACACATGGAGACATATCTGCAGGAGGTACGTAAGATTGAGAAACCTTTTCAGGGCCTGAGGATGCAGCACGTCCCGCGAGGCGAAAACAAGGAGGCAGATGACATCGCCAAAAGATCTTCGCGTCTCGAGGCTCAAGAGCCATGCGTCTTTGAGGAGCGACTCTTCAAGCCTTCCGCAACACCATCACCTGAGGACCCGGCGCCACGCGGAAAGGAGCTCCCCCCAGCACCGCCCTCGGGGGCTCCGGACTACGGCCAGGCCTGGGGGCTCGACTACTCCTGGCCTTGGAGGCTCAGGCCAAAGATTGGATGGAGGAACTTGGGGCGTACCTTCTCCACGACACATGATCGGAGAAGGCGGAAGACGCGGAGCACATGGCACGACAAGCTTCGACCTACTGACTACAAGATGGCGCCCTGTACCGCAGGCGCCCGAACGATGTCGCGCTTCGGTGCATTTCCAGGGAGCAGGGGCATGAGCTACTGGCCGACATCCACAGAGGGTACTGCGAGCATCACTCCTCTTCGCACACGCTCGCAGGTAAGGCGTTCAGGTCAGGTTTCTACTGGCCTACAGCGTTGGACGACACCACCGAGCTGGTCCGGTCTTGCGAGGCCTACCAGTTCCACGCCAAGCAGATCCATCAGCCTGCACAAGGGCTCCAGGGCATCCTGCTTTCCTGGCCCTTTGCGGTCTGGGGGCTGGACATACTGGGGCCCTTCCCATGGGCGGCGGGGCGCTTCCCGTACCTGTATGTTGCCATCGACAAATTCACCAAGCGGGCGGAAGTGGAGCCCTTGCCCACCATCCCAGTCGGGTCGGCCGTCAAGTTCATCAAGGGCCTCGTGAGCCGCTTCGGCGTCCCCAGCCGCATCATTACCGATAACGGTTCGCAGTTCACGAGTTAGCTCTTCAAGATTTACTGTGCTAACCTTGGTACGCAGATATTCTATGCATTGGTGGCCCATCCGTGGAGCAATGGACAGGCGGAGCGCGCCAACGCGGAGGTCATGCGGGGTCTCAAAGTGAGGAGTTTAAAGTAGAAGGTCGAGGCTTGCGGCCGGGGTTGGGTCGACGAGCTCCCGTTGGTGCTATGGTCCATCCACACAACTGCAACTAAACCCACTGGCAAAACCCCGTTCTTCCTTGTCTACGGAACCGAGGCGGTCCTTCCCCACAAAATTAAGCACCAGTCTCCGCGGGTCATGGCGTTCCATGAGGAGTGTCAGGAGGCTCGCAAGGGACGGACCTCGTGCTTGGAGAGGAGGCGCGCCACCAGGCCTACCTCCGAGCCGCGAGGTACCAGCAGGCCTTGCGGCACTACCACTGCCGCAACATCCGCTCCAGCACCCTCAAAGTCGGTGATCTTGTCCTGAGGCGGGTCCAATCTAGGGAGGGCTTGCATAAGCTCTCGCCCATGTGGGAGGGCCCATTCAAGGTCGTCCACGTATCGAGGCCAGGCTCCGTGCGTCTGGAGACTCAAGACAGAGTTCCCATCCAGAACGCCTGGAACATACAACACCTCTGCAAGTTCTACCTGTAATGACTCTACACCACCTCTACGCCGCCTCTACATCGACCCTGCATCGTCCTTCAATTATTCTAGAACCTACTTCATCCCATGACACTCTCACGTAATAACGAGCCGAGGCTGTATACGCCCAAGGCCCCCCGAGGACGCGGAAGGGGTCCACACCACACCTAGTGGAGAAGAAGGAGGAAATCAACACAGTCCACCAATGACTTCCGGAATCAGGCGCCTAATGCCTTGGGGGTAGGTACACTCGCGAGGGAAAAGCATCCTTGTGACCTCCCAGATACACCCCACCATGACACTCTCACGTAATAATGAGTCGAGGCTTTATATGCCCACGGCCCCCGAGGATGTGGAAGGGGTCCACCACACGCCAAGTGGAAGCCCTATGCCCAGTGCTGGGGCGAGTTGGAGGCGGAGAATAAATTAGGTGTCGGACACACCTTACATTTGGATTTTCTTGCTTGGATTTGCTAATATTTATGAAATCTAAACTTGGGGCCTTTCGAAATAAAACCTTTGCGAAAACTTGTTTTCTTTGCCACTCTTCGTAGTACGCTCTCTTCCTCTGAGTCTAGCATTCGCCTGTCCCCACCCGCTCGTACCCCATGAGCGGGGGCTGGGGGCATTGTGCCGGCAACTCACCAAGGCCTTGGCGCCCGGACCCTCGCGTGGTACTCACGGACGAGTCGGTAGACTCATGCCATCTGATACTCACTCAAGAGTCCCATTCACGGCTCGGCACACCATCCTGGAGAGGGACCAAATTTGGTCTTTTCTTACAATAGTTGTTTCTCTTGGGACAGCTTGAGCGCCTAAGGGGGCTCTTGAGCATCACGCCTCACGAGCCTTACCGGTCACAAAGCCACTTGAGACCCTGGTGCCAGGGCCTTGCCTCGTGAGGAACGACCTTGGTAACGGGCCACGCCTCCCGACGGCAGGGAAATGTCCGGGACTGGGACCTGCTAACGCAGAGCTTCCTGAATGCAGACTAGTTATCTCGAGAAACCAGACCCTTCAAATGCACAAAGCAGAATCTACGAGGGCCTCTTGGACGTCTAAGGAGGCTCCTGAGCATCGTGCCTCAGGATCCTTACCGGTCATAAAGCCACCTGGTACCCGGGTGCGATAGCATTGTCCCTTGAGGGGCGACCTTGACGGGTCGTGCCTCCCTGCAAGGAAATGTGCGGGATTGGTACCTGTCGAGGTAGACCCGCTTGAATGTCTAAGGGCTCCTGAGAATCGTGCCTCAGGAGCCTTACCGGTCACAAAGCCACTTCGCACCTTGGTGCGAGGGCCTTGCCCCATGAGGAACGACCTTGGTAACGGGTTCCGCCCCACGACGACAGGGAAAAGTGCGGGACTGGGGCCTGCTGACATAGAGCATCGACCCACTTCACCCGCGACGAGGAGAAACCAATGGATCAACAAGCCCCTCGAGCACCATAGTCATGCATCACAACAAAGAGGTTCACTACAAGCATACCAAGCAAAGTATTCGAACAACCAAGAAGCAACAATACTAACAAAAGGGGCGGCCGCCCAAATCCATTACATGCTCGAAGGGCCTATCCTTGTTTTCATGAACGCAGTATCAAAAGATAAAAGGAGACAACCCGTGGCAATTGACGCTCCGCCATCACCGCCGATGGTGATTCCTGGGTGGGCAGAATCACGGTCGCACCCGCAGGAGGCCGTTGTCAGCGCCGTCGTGTACTTCCGAGGGCGGCCTCGGCCCCTCTTGGTAGGTGGGGCAGCGAGACCTTCACCAAAATCCTTCCCCTTCTCGGCGGCACAGTATCTCCTCACCGGCGCCATGCTGAGGGAGTGGAGGGCTCAAGGTGGAAGACGAAGAAGATAGAGGCAATGTCAGCCTTATCGCCCTCGCTGGGTTAAATAGGTCACAAAGAGCGGGCTGGCGTCCCCTCGTGTTCCCGGGCCCACGCGGTTCGTTAGGGGGCACGCCCAGGTGGTGTGTGCACACGCGTCGCCTCCAAGGACCAATGATGGCTTGCGCATCATCCATGCATCATATCAGTGTTACCAGATGCGTCTCCGGGCGCCTCTAGAACTGGGGGTGTTGCTACTTGGTTGTGCGGCGCATGAGAAGCCTCGTCCATAGACATTTAGGGCCCGCGACTCTTCAGGCTGCCCCCAAGGCTTCTCCAGGAAGCCAGCCCGGGCGCGCCTTGGGCCTGGGGGCTACTATCGGTGTTCTGGGAATGGGGGTACCTAGACGTGTGTGCCTTCGGCCCAGGTCTGGCCCACTTCATCAACCCAACATCCGCAGGCTCGGCGTCACTCAAGGCAAGGCCATCGCGAGGGGCCAAGCCTCGCGAGGAGGAATGGCATCAAGACCCGCAGAGGGCCTCCTCAGGACCCCTCCGGAGCGACGAATATTCCGAGGCAAGGCTCGGCCTCAGGAGTCAAGGATGACGTATGGGAAGGACAGGGGAGCAGAAAATAGCAGGACGGTGTAGTTTCCCCTTTAGTGCAAAGAGGGCAAGGACGTACCAGGATCCCCAAGGCATCTTCCAAAGGTTTCCTTTCTGGTGCAACAAAGCGGTCGCCGCCCGCCAGTAGGGCAGACGTCATACCCGGGCCCGTCCCTGCAGCGCGGTCACCTACTTTGCACGCGAAGACCACCTTTGGACAAGGGAGCATGTTCCCTTGTCCCCCTTTGAAATTGGCCGTTGTGGGATCTCTTCCCGCCGAAACTATAAGGGAAGAGGACCGGGGCCTCCACTATAAATAGAGGATAGATTGCTACATAGAGGGGATCCCGGAACCATTCATCCTCCCACTAGCACCACGCAAAGCCGCCCAGCCTTCGGAGGCTCCGAAGCACTGTACTAGTTCATCCACCAACCTCCTCGTGAGGCAATCCACCAAAACAGGACTAGGGTATTACGCTTCCCAACAGCCCAAACCTAGGTAAACTATCGTGTCCTTTGTCTTCGTCACCATCGTGTGAGTTCTTCGCCTTGTTCATTGTGTAGCGAGTCATGTGAACCGAACCTGCTAAGTGGTCACCGCATGCGCCCCTAAGTTCGAATCCTTAGGGTTTTGCGGAGCCCGAAATAGGACAGATGCAAATGCGGAACAAAACACCGAGAAAAAAGGCAAGCCTTCTTCCTATGACGAAGTATATATGTGTATTAAATAAAATAGGAACAATATAATGATATCCCAAAATATACATGTCATCACATGGATCAACCGACACCTGCAACTACCAACACTATAAGAAGGGATGAGAAAGTGGTAACTTAGCCAAACAACTGTGTGCTAGGATGTGGGGGGGTTAGAAGATTTTCATGGCGTTTTGGGAGGCTTGCAATTCAAGTAGTAGGCAGCAAGACATAACGATAGAAACAAGACAACTATGCATAACAAAATGGGAAACGATATCAAGGGTGATGATGATCTTGCCTTGTGCTTCTTCAATGGGATAGTACTCTTTATCTTTGTAAGCATTCTCAATAGTTTCTTCGTACTAGTTCTCGTCACCCAAATCTACCAAAAATAAATAACAACACCCAATGAACACACAACCAAGGCATAATGCACAACCAATTATGATGCATTATCATGTGGTGAATAAAACATGGCAATCCTATACTAGTCACCTTTCTAATGCAATTATTTAGTTCTTTAACATTCTGGACAAAACCTCAAGATTATTTATTTGGATATGCATGAGCATGGAAAAAATTGATCCTATGGATGAAAACGGTGCAAATGCATTGAAGCACGTTGCAATCGGAGTTATGAAATTATCGGGGCACTCATGACAAGGTACAGAAGGAAAACAACGTAAAAACCTAATTTGAGAGAGGCTATGGTCAATTCCTTGGTATCCCAAGTGTTTAACTGGATTGGTAATGAAATTCTGGATGAGATGGACCTAAATAGAAAAACAAGTGGATAGAACTCAGAGAAAGACCAAAACAACTATGTAGTGCAATCTCTCCAAAATAGTAACATAAGATTTGTCACACATTACAACCACAAGCTACAGGAGTCTGAAATGCACAAACAAAGAATGCAGAAGTAGTATGCAACATACTCTTCATTTGTAGGAAGCACACAACATGAATACAAAGCATAGCATTTCGGGGACTTAGTGAAAATATCACTTTTATCAATCAGTTCTGAACCTGAAGGCATATTGACAGTAAGAAATGTATATGCTACAGAACTTATCATAGCATGAAAACTTACATCATGGTAGTGGAGATGATGCACTACAAACCAGTCCACATGAGCATCATCACTATGCACAGAAGCATGGCTAGCATCAAAGCAACTTGGCAATCTGAAATGACCAGTTTCTCAAACTTGGTGAAAATAACATGGTGCAAAGAGGAGTAGGATTTTGAACAAGATGCACTTTTCAATCACTGATTACTTCAAGTAAATGAACTCTAACATAAATGCAAGTGGTAGTGGCATGTATAACACATAAATTACTTCAATAATGCTAATAGGCACAACCCCATATGATAAATATGATAAAAGTTCTAGGCTCTGAAAAACAGGTAATAGTAATAAAATTGCAGTTTTTTCAGTTTTCTAACAGAAAAATTCAGATTTCATGAGGACTTCAGGATACGCTCCCTAGACCCACTAGGCACAAGAATCTAGTTCAAAACCATGGTATGAACATGGGACTAGGCCTAGGACAGGATTTGGCCAAAGGAAAACAGACACAGAGGCGCGGATCTGAGCTAGAGCGCGATGGGAGCGTGCTCTAGAGGTTTAGAGTTCATCGCTAGCATGATGTTGGCATGAAGATTGCGACATATACATGGCACTAGAGCGCGAGGGATTTGGCACAAAGGAAGAGGCGTATACCTAGTATATCCAAGACATGAAGGCGGCATCGGGGACGAAGCAGAGCGATGGCAGTGAGTCGAGGAACTTACCGATCTTGCTATTCCGTGAAGAAGAGGAAGATGAGGTCGAAGGGGACGACAAGAATGGGTGTGAGGCGGGGTCAGGGTTCGTGTAGACATCATGAACGACGCCAGATGTGCCTACTACGCTGATGGTGAAATCAGATCCGAGCGGGCTATGATTCTTGGCATCGAATAAGGAGGCATGTGGGAGGAGAGGTAGAGCAACGATAGCGTGGATGAGAGGGAGGAGAGGAAGGGAAAACCCTAGGATGTGTGAGGGAGGCATTTTTATAGGAGGAGGACTTGAGGGCAATATTTAGGAGTTTTTGAAACATAGTTGTCGGGGATATTCCCCACGGTTTGACCTCGCCAGGAGGTATAATCCAGCCCAGCACTTGGCGGCTCATGGGTCACCTCACTTACCGGGTCGGTCTGGATGACAAGGACTAAGGCCGAGTGTGCTACCCAAGAGAAGGCCGGCTCACGAAGGGGCTTGCAGGGCCATCTCATAGAGAAGGTTCAAGAAGAGGAAAAGTTCCCTAACAAGGGTAGAAAGGCACATAATAGGATTCAGCTTGTAAAAGAAAATAGACACGTTGTAGTCCTACTAGGACTCTATATGTAAGCCTGCCCCTTCAACTTATATAAGGAGGGTAGGGTCACCTCAAGAGGGGGACAAGCCATTAGAGATAGAGCGATTAGAAACCTCGATATTGTAGGTAGAGAAATAGCGCCCTTGTAATCGAGATCATCGTCATCAATGCAAATGGAGCATAATGTAGGGTTGTACCTCAATAGTCAGGGGCCGGTCCTGAGCAAACTCATGTATCTTTATTCCGACTAACCTCGTTCAATCTACCAGCTAGTTGCGATGGCCTCGCAACTTGGTCCTTGCACGTGGACATCTGTTGACGCCCACCATCATGCGAGCACATAGTAGAGTTGAGTTCTTGGAGGGAGCTCTTTCAAGGATTGAGATACTCGCATCAGCCGAATGACGAAGAGATGACACATAATCTACATCAACTGTAATCCGAGATCGGACCCCGCCGGATTTTTGTGGAGGTACGGCACCCCAACCGCACACCTAGATCTGGTCGGATCTGAAGGGGAGCCACACATATAGTCGGATAGCTCGCGTAGGAGCAACAGTAGCCTTTGTTCAAAAAAAGAGCAGCAATACTCGATGTATTGACATAGCTATTTTGTCCAACCACATCTAAGACAGATGATACGAGCCCAAACTAAAAGAAAACAACATAGGTGACAAAAGAAAGATATAGCCCAGAGTAAAAGAAAACAACATAGGTGACAAAAGCAAGATAGAAGTTCTCACATCGCTCAAACAATCTAAGTTAGATCCAATATTAGCTCCATCAAACCCTCTACGTGCTAATACTTCCTCGGATGACAAACCCAAAAATCAAGTGCCACCTTTCGTGTTAAGTCTGCTCTGGTGTAACGACTAAGATGCGGTCCTTTCCGATTTAGGGAGCGAGGCCCCAAAATGGAAAGAAGCGCATCTAAGCGTTTCACAAGCACGATAACATAGAACATACATAATAATAAAATGACAAATAGGGATTCATCTTCCATCTCATAAATAATATTCAAACAAGGTAGTTCCACTACGGACTACATAACATGAGAAAAGGCTATGCTACCCTGCATGCTTGCCCACGATCACGACCACGCCTCAGTCTTCTGGATAGTTCACGTACAAGCGGTCATTCTCCTCATCGTACTGCCACGCCAGCTGCGTGCCATCAGGATCAGCTGGGTCGGGCGTACCTGTACTTGTTGGGTTGTTGAACTAATCTGTGAGCCACAGGGACTCAGCAATCTATGACCTCGGTGCCAGAACTAGTCAACTTATTAGGTAAGGAAGGTTCAGTGTTTAGGTTGCAGCATCCTAAGCATTTATGTGGCTAACTTACGTAGAACAAGTATTGAAGGTGGTCTATACTAGCGGGCAAATACTAGCTGATCACTAAGTGATCCTGAACACCTACTTACGTCAATCATAACCTCACCGTGTTCCCGATCGAAGAAAGGTCTTCGAAGGGGACAGTCACGGTTACGCACACAGTTGGCAATTTTATTAGATTAATTCAAGTTATCTAGAACCGGATGTTAACAAATATTCCAAGTTGCCACATAACCGCGGGCACGGCTTTCCAAAAGAAAAAACCCTGCAGGGGTGCTCCAACTAGTCCATCAAAAACGGTCACGGGCCGCAAAGTAATCCTCTATCACGAATCTCGTGATCTCGTCGGATTCCTTAGAGGAAAACCTCAACTCTCGGGAGAACCAAAGCTTCACCGGAATTCCTATACACAAGATATATCGCTAAGGTAAGACAAGACTAGCAGGACCTCCCGTCGTGTCGACGACCCCGATAAGAGCAGCGCATGTCAGTCTCAGGACACAACGGATGAGTGATGGTTACCACGCCAAAACACCGAGTTGTCCCGGGGAGCGTAATAAGCTGCTTTGGGTTGGACCAACACTCATGAGGAGCACTAGCCCAGGTTGTTGATTAAATCCTCGGGGTAGCTATTCCCCATGCAAATTATTATTAAGTGATTAGAAAATTAACACCAATGTTGGGTCCTTCCGGACAAGTTTTAACACTATACAATTTATCAAGGGGGTCCCCATAACAACCCCGAACATGTTAGGAGCGATCAGTTATGGAATCGAACACGGGTAGCCGGAAACTATGGCGGCAATAACGGAACAAAACACCCGGAAAAAGGCTAGGCCTTCTGTTAATTACCAAGTATATAGGTGCATTAATTAAATAACATATTTAACATAATGATATCAAACTCATGTTATCACATGAGACAATTGCACCTGCAACTAGCAACGCTAACATTAGGAGCTGAGCAAAGCCTACTTAGCAATTCAATATTTACTAGGAGGGGAAAGTGTTTGGGTTTCATGGCAATATCAGGAGGCAATTATTTCAGTGGTAGGAAGCAATCATATGACGAAGGAAACGTGAATCTAGCATAACAAGTCTAGAGATGGCATCAAGGTCATATCATCGTGCCTGTGATGTCCTCAGCTTGGAACTGCTCTTGTTCGTCCTGCACGTACTCTCCCGGATCCATGTAATCGCTCTCCGTTCCCGGTGCTACCCAACATAAAAATAGCATCCAATGAACAACAACATCACAAGATGCAACAAGCACATGATGCATGCGATGAAAATGAACATGCATCTCTATTCTAGCTACTTGCACATGCCTGAGAATAAAATACAATATCCTGGACAGAACTGCACTCTAAGCTACCTTGACATGCATGAGGATGACATGAACAGATGCATCACGTGAAAACGATGCAAAAACATATAAAGAACGTTACGAACGGAGCTATGGATCAACCGGAAACTACGAAACAAGAAAATGGAGTCCTACGGTTCAAAACCATCACAACGCACTCCAATGGCTTATTTATGGTATTTCCAGGTTGCCAAATCACAAAACAAACAAGTATGGATGGGGTGGTACAAGGAATATCACCACACCATCAACTATGCACTCACAAGCATCAAAACATCAAAACTATACAATCTGCCATAAACAGCATCATAGCAGTTTGATGGCTACATGCAAAGCACCTACAGCCACCCAAATGTAACAAATAAGATATGTGGCAGAAGCTATTCATAAGCTCTACAAGCATGAGCAAAAACATAATACAACGGTGTTACACACAGAAAGTTCTACAGCTGCTAACTTGGACAAAAATATCAGTTTTCACGGACTTAGTGAAAATCTCAGTTTCTAACTAGCTCTTTATGCTCTGAAGCATTTTCACACCTCCCAAAACAATATCTACAGGAAGCCAAATGAAATGAAAATTGACAGAGAGCTAGAAAAACACAAAATCTACAACTTACCAGTTGATTGCAGGGGCTGATTCCCAACACATAAACTTCTACAAACACAACTACAAGGGAAGAAAATAAATAGCAGTCTCTCACACTTATTGAAAATCGGAGATTTTCACTAAACTGGAATTTTCAGCCACATGCCTACTTTGACTAGGCACAACTTGCACATATGAAGTCCTAAGCATAAAACAAAACGAACATGCTATAGAGGGGTTCACGCTCTACTGCCACAACAAGGATTCATCCTCTTGGGCTCATCACATCACATGGAACCAAGCTCTAAACATGGAACAAAACAAAAATATGGCATTCCCAGAAAGTGTTCCAAAGTGGAATCTGAACCCACCATTGGATTACAGGGATGATTCTACCCCAAAAACATATATAATACATATGCACTTGCATAGAACAAGTGGGCACAAATCTAAGAAGAGAATAAGCATGGAATCACACAGAGGTGAATAGTGCATCATCACATGTGCTTCCACTAGCTCATCACCTACACATCCACTTGCACACACTCACATATCCAATGGTGCACATGAGGGGTAGACCTCATGTTCATGTGCCTTAGCACACCACCACGCACACACATACATCAAGCACAACACTAATCAAGCACCTACACATGCTAGTTGGAACACACACACTACTTACACTCACATATGCATTCCTACACCTACACATACAAACTTGCACATGTGCTCATCAAAGTACTCCATGCCTTGGGCATGGGTGACACACACACACACAAGCACACAGAACAACACATGAGCAGCTACACACACACACAAGCACACAGAACAACACATGAGCACCTACACACACACACACACACAAGTATGTGGGGGGGGGGACCCACACACACTCACATACACACACTCTTGCACCACTAGTGCATGATCTCAACACCAAGCACATAAGCAACACACACATGCATCAGTCTAGTGCAATACACATGCTTATTAACACACACACATACATGGTAGCTTGCTCCACCTACACTTGCACTCAAAATCCCTACACATGCATCACTAACACAAGCCACATACATAAATCACACCACACTAGGTTCTAGGAAGGGGAAACACCTAAACAAAATGCACACCTCCTTACTTGCTATCCAAGCAAGGATATACATCATCTAGTAGGAACAACAGCAAGCAACACCAAGAAAACAACAACAAAAAATAAAAGGGTCAGAGGGGTTTCGAACCCATGACCTGCTGAACAACACACACACACAAAAACCACTGAGGCACTGCATCTTACTCGACAGAACAGAGGGCATACACAGCATAAGTTGCCTCCTTGCGCTACTGTGCCCGAGAGGAAATATAACAAAAAGGGGGTGGGACCGCGGGGACTCGAACCCACGACCGCCTGATCAACACACCCGCTTCAAACTACTACCTGTGCTACGAGACATGGCCTAACAGAGGTGTTATACTAGGTAACACACACATACATCAAGATGGCCCTGCTCTGCTCTGCACACAGAGATGACGGCCGCTACATTCACCGGAGCGGGCTCCTAATTCTACTGTTGCACCAGCGGGACATCTATGCTAGCTACTCCTACCGCGTTGGATCAACTGTCATGAGCATCGGGACGAGCAGATCACACCACACAAGAACACACATGCACTGCCAAGTACTCATCCCGAACAGAGAGGCTTGGCCACGATCACCTAGAGCGCATCTACCGAGAGGGAAGGGAGAGGAGCTAGGCTCACCGAGAGGAAGGAGAAGAGGACGTCGATCGGGGAAGAAGCCTCAAGAAGATCTGACGATGATGTGAATAAGCCTGAAGATGATATGCGCAGAGCCGAAGCACGGAACGGGGCCGCCGGCAACACGACGGAGAGGAGGAGCTGGCCGTCGGTGTGGTTGCTCCCCGGCCTCACCGATGACGGGAATGGAACGCGGGGGCTTCCCCCGAGCTCCCTGACATGCTGGCCCGCGCCGGAGGAGAGGGATGCGTGGATGACGACGGCGGCGCCTACTGCTCTCTCTCTCTCTGCTACCCTAATCTACAGAACTTACCTGGGGGAGGAAGAAGGAGATGGAGGGAGGAAGTGGTGGCGCAAGGAGGGGGACGCGGAACCCTAGGCCAAGGGGGCACGCACGCCAAGGATTAATAGGGCCTCGACGTCCGTGAGCCTCACGGCGTAGCACGGTCTCTCACTGGAGTCTCTGACGGAAAGCAGCGCACGGGTCGACGCCGTCAGGAGGAAGGGGAAGGTGGCACTCTTGGGTTGCCGCTAGGAAATAGAGAGGAAGTGATGGGCCTCGGGAGGGGGAAGTCGCCCATGTTGGCAACAGGTAAGGGAAAAGAAACCCACTAGGGTTTCTTATTTATAACCAATGCAGACAAAGAAATAAATACACAGGCTAAACTATTGATGCTAAAAATAAAGCAAAAATGCCCCTGGTCATAAGGAATTATGACCTATTTGAATAAAATATAAAAGGAATATTTGGAGCAACTAAATATTTACAAAACAGAATTTAATCCTCTGTTTTGTGACTATTTGCACCTCTCAAACCAAGTTTCAAAACAGCAAATTCATAACATCACTCCCACCACAGATCATACTAAAACATGGACATTTTTAAAACAGGGAAGGAGCAAGTGAATATTGGGCTTGATACAAATGAGAGGAAGAAGGTTTTTAATCCTATTGCAAACTAACATAGAGCTTCCTACTTTCAAACAACACTACTCCACATCATCTCACTTATCAACATCACATCACATCACATCAACACAAGGCAACAAACACTAAGACATGGAATGAATGGAATGCATGCATGCAAAGGAAAAACAAAACAAGGTGACACATGAAATAACACATGCACTGATCTCTCATGCAATGACAATATGGACCCACATAGAGAAGGTTCCAAATATGGCAAGTTACACTCTTGGGGCATTACATCTGGGCAGATTAAATTTTTTAAACAAGGTTCCTGCATTCGTGAGGATAGATCAGTTAAACCTTTGGCAGCATCTAGAGCGTCATGTTCTTGAAAATAGATCAATGAAATTGGGAGTTTTTGGAAACTTTTGGCAGCATCAAGAGAACCACCGCAGAGGATCTTTCAAGATGTCAAAAAGGTGACTTGTCGTGACCAATTGAACGAATCATCAAATTCTCGACTTGACAGTAGTTTTCTTTACCATCGTGGCTTCAATTACTTGTTCCGGCTTTTCTAATAAGTACATTGAAAATAAAGGGTGAGAGGTAGTTTGTCCCAGCTTGATGGCATCTACCAGAAGAACGAGAATGTTACAGTTCTGGTTGGTGAAGAGGAAAAGAAAAAGAAAAGGGGAGAATGACGCTAGATGAAGGGGGCCAAATTTTGAGTTTTAACCTAAAGTCGAAAGAAAATACAGGTTTGACCTCAGTTTGATTTTTTTTGCAAATCTGACCTCTTTATTTGACGCCAACGTCCCTGTCGTCTGGCTTGCACGGGAGACGCCAGGGACCATGGCGTCTAGTAGAGGCCCGCTCGATCTGTCCCCCGTTGACCAGATGATGTGGCAAGGGGGCCAAACGCCAGGGGCCACGGTGTCTGGCCAGACCTAGACGCCAGGAAACCCCGCGTCAGGCTCGGGTAAGTTAAGTAACTCCCTGGCCCGACCCACCCACCACCCATCTTCTTCCTCCACCCCCCAGCCGCCAAAACACATCTCTCTCTCGCCCCCTCTTCCCCTCACACCCTCCCCCCCTTTATCTACTCCCTCCTCCACCAAAATCACTAGATTGGATCCCCCAAGCTTCGTTGAGGTAATCTCTCCTAATCCCTCCAATTTTTTTGTTTCAACATCTTATTTTGATAGTGTTTTAGAATATTAGGTTATGTTTTCTTAGTTGATTTTCTCTGAGTGTTAGAGATTGTTTTGTAGTTGTTAGATGATGTAGTTCTTATATGTTAGATGATGTATTAGGTTAGATGATATAGTTTTGTAGGCATGTATTAGATTAGTTTAGGTTATATAATGTATTAGGTTACGTTAGATGTTAGATGATGTATTAGATTAGGGATTGTTTCGTAGTTGTTAGATGATGTAGTTCTTATAGAAGAGTTTGAAATATATGATAGGTGTATGATATGTGTATGTATTTGCCTTTGTTCATTTTTTTACAAAAGAAACCTACTAAATTTGATGTATGTTATTTTTTGTAGGATGGCGGATGATAATGGCCCTTGGTATGATGGATTAATAGAAGAGTTTGACGTAGTGCACCGTGCTCGTGCAATTGAGAATCATAAGGTATGATGAATTAATTGAAGACTTGACAATTATTTTTCTTTTTATGTGTGTTTGTCGTACTGATATGAACCTCACATTCTTTGCAGAATGTAGTAGCTATGCGCATGAGGGGTCATGCTGCAAATGACTTTCCCTACGACGTTCGATACAAGCCCTACATTGCAAGGTTGGGTCTGCTGCCCTTTGTTTTGCAATTCAAGAGGCAGAGGGAGAACAGGAGTCTAGCAAAGAAGAGGAGGAGGAACTGCCTACCAGAAAGGCGAAAGCCACGAAGAGAGGAAGAAGGAAGTGAAGTGAAGTGCACTTAATATGTTATCTTTAATTTGTGAACCTGTCGTGTAGTGAACACCTATGTTATCTTCAATTCTTGAAGTTGTCATGTAGTGAACACCTTATGTTATCTCAAATTCGTGAACATGTCATGAAATGAAATGAAGTGCACCTGTTATGTTATGTTTAATTTGTGTACTAGTTATGAATGATAAAGATTACATAGTTGGAATGATAAAGATTACATAGTTCAAATGATAAAGATTACATAGTTGGAATGATAAAGATTGCATACCTCAAATGATAAAGATTGCCTAGTTGAAATGATAAATATTACATAGTTGAAATGATAAAGATTGCATAGTTGAAATGATAAAGATTACACAGTTCAAATGATAAATATTACATAACAGGCTGATGGATACATGTCATTGTAGTTCCAAATGACAAAGATTGCATTGGCTAATTATCGTTAGGTCCAGGATTGTAGCAAATGACATCATTTCTTTCTTTGACCCATGCCCAACGAGAAGCCTGCTTCGGCAGTGGCGAAAAAGGTTGCCTCCCTAACCAATCAATGACCTGGCCATGGTTTTGAATGTTAAACTGCTGATGTTCTTTTCTTGTTGCAGAAAATGCAACTTGCATTGCAAGATCACACCGACAATCTTTTTGCCTCTTCTTCAGCTTCTTGATCTCGCTCGCTTTATTGTCAATTATTCTTTTGGCAACGTCCTTATAGAAATAGTATTTTGAAAAGGCTCTACACGCCGCATTCAACGCAAAAACGGCAGCCACCCAGTAGGTCATTTTTTCCTCAATAAATTCGCGTTCACGCTTCGTCGCAGCCTCAATAGAAGGCTCAACGTAAGTGAACAATCTCATCCTGTATTTCAGAAAATGACTACTCAATACACACTAAGATATACAAAATGTATCATAATAAGGAGGTTCAACAAAAAAATGGATGAATCGGAGGAGAATGCTACACGGAACAAAGTTTATGGATAGATTTATGTTAGGGAATCACCTTCTTGCTTGGATTCGATGGGGGTCTTGAGGGGAAGGAGATAGGAGGAGAGCAGAAATGAAGCAACAATGGTAGGGGAAAGTGAGTGTGGTGGGACCCACACCAACAGTCCACCACATAGTCTAGTTGGGTTCAGGACTCGTCTGGTAATGTGGCCAGGACCAGACGCCATGGTCCCTGGCGTCTGGTTGCGCACAACAGAAACCAGTAGGTTTGCACTAAATTGGACATATGAGACGCCACGGACCCTGGCATTTGGGTGCGCACAACAGACACAGTAGGTTTGCACTAAATTGGACTTATGAGATGCGAGGGACCCTGGCGTCTTGTCCTCGGGCAGACGCTAGGGACCCTGGCGTCTGACCCCTTCGCCACGTCATCTAGTCAACGACAGGGCTGATCGACTGGGCCCAGCCAGACGCCAGGGTCCCTAGTGTCTCCAGTTCAACCCAGACGCCAGGGACGTTGGCATCACGTAAAGAGGTCAGTTTTGCTAATTTTTTCAAACGTGGGTGGAAACTGCATTTTCTTTGCACTAAAGGTTATAACACAAAATTTGACCGATGAAGGTCAACATAGGACCTCACATTCCAATTTGCAGGACCACAGCCTGGGGCGTCGTGACCCATGAGCTGCTTGCGTGTGCATGTGCTAACTCTACTCATAGCGAGGAGTAACATATAGTAATATCATGTATATCATAGTCCGTCCGTCCGGAAATACTTGTCATAGGAAAGTATGTATCTAGATGTATTATAATTTTAGACACATCCATTTTTATACATTAGTGTGACAAGTAATTCTGGACGAAGGGAGTACTATTGTATGATATTACTTTCATAGTGCATAGTATCATAAACTACAATTATAGATGATCTCATTTATTGACATGTATGACACATAGTAGCATTGCATTTAACATGATACGGTATCTACCTATGTTACTCTAACCCTATTTCTCATCTTTAATTATTTTTCATATAAACTTGTTTGCTATTCCCAATTATATGATACTAGCTATGATACCCCCACTATGGCCATCCTAAAGCATTGGCAGTTTCAAAAAAATAGTACTTCCTCCGTCATGGTGTATAAGTCATCTTGCGACAACCAAATAATCCAAGAACACTTGGACGCGGTGCATTAACTTTCACCTCATTTCTTATTTTTGACATGAATAAAGGAACCAACTAATAAGAGACATGAAACGTGTAGTTTTTAAAGAGTTGAGACTAACTACCATGATATGCAGTGGTTAATTCATTGCCTGCAATGATATTAAATAGCAAATAAGCATTTATTTTTCTCATTTTCCTCTCCGTCTTAATCATGATGCATAACCTCATATTACTTATACACCAACATGGAGGGACCAGCGTGGTGCAACGGCACAAACAAAGGCTCGAAGCGTTTCTGCGCTCCAGGTCCCGAGGTCGTGGCTTGGACGGCGTTGTCAAGGTGCGGGCACACGCAACATCGATGTTGCTTCAATCAAGAAGCTCCATGTACATGTTTACCACATGTGAGACAAGAGAAGACAAAAGAGGAGAAGGTTATCAGGAGGCCTGATACTACAAATACTAGGTCATATAGAGACCAGTACTACATCCGATGAGAACGTATATCTGTGTTCAACTACCCGCATTATCCAGCATCATTGTCCGCATTCTTATAATAAAAATACCAGGTGATATCCATTGCATTTATTTTATTACGACATATTAATTTATTCAAGAACAACTGCTTTGATTTGTAATACTTTTACGCACGAAAATTGTATATTACACATGGCGTGACGTCAGAGTGCAAATACACAACTCACGCCAATATCATCATGCGCCAGCACCTGTCCATGCCACACTGTACAATGGACACGCGTGCAGGCTGCTGCCCATGTAGTCTGGTCTACATCCACACGCCTTGACCGACTTGTGCGTCCACGCAAGACGAATCAGGCATCCGCAACAGTTTCCAACGCTGCGACCGGCTCTTGCGTCTGGGCCCGTTTTCTAATGCCATGGATGACTCGCGCGTCCGCGCCAGTTTCCAACGCCACGGCGGACTAGCGCGTCCACGTCAGTTTACAACACCATGGGTGACTCGCGCGTCCGTGCTAATTTCCAACACCGCGGTCCACTCGCGCGTCCGTGCTACCAAGCCATTTTGAATGCCGCGGCCGACTCCGAGGTCTACATCAACACACCAGATTTGCGTCTGTCCGCACAAGCTTCTCCCCGACACGCACAGACTGTTGCCCCTGTGACCCGGTCCATTGCAACAATTCTGGGCAAGTAATAATATATTATCCACCTCCGCCTACAGTCGATTATCCAATGGACAGGCACATTGGCCTGTCATCCGCATGATCCTTTTTTTGCTTTAGCACATCGAGGAACCAAGAGTCATCCATGGAGGAAACATCCCAAAGAGAGTAAAGAGAGTCGGCCACAATAGAGTCGATAATTCTA